>NC_054491.1:8135000-8360000 GCF_017639515.1 Carcharodon carcharias | reverse complement strand
GGCCTGATTCTGAGATTGTGTCCATTGGTTCTAGACCCCTCAGCCAGGGGAAACATCCTTCCTACATCTACCCTATTGAATCCTGTAAGAATTTTGTATGTCTCAATGAGGTCACCTTTCATTCTTCTGAAATCTAGAGAATACAGACCCAGTCTCTTCAATCTCTTCTCAATCTCTCCTTATAGGATATTCATATAAGGATTGTATAGGAGCATCCAGCCATCCTGGATAAGTCTGATCTGAATGTTTATCTAAATATGTGACTACATTTCAAAGGACCTTGGGACATTTTCTGTATATTAAAGGTGCTATACATTGCAAGTTGTTATTGTGACCTATAGGTTTTAGGTCACACTGGACCATCCTGGGAACCTGATAAATGCAAACATTTTGAGCGAATACACTGTTTGATCCAGAGTTTTTACTATTAAGCAACCCTAGGAGGACATCACAGTTATTATCATGTGATGCTAGCTGACTAAATGGAAAATCAAAGTGATAATCATTACGATTGATCCATGAAATGAAATTCCATCCAACTTTCAAGTAAGAAGCAAGAGCTTAAAGGAAAAACAGCATTCAATCTCAATTATATTGTCATTTGGTAAATCTTTTGGAAATATTTTTTGCCTGTTTGCCTTTTTCATTGGAAACAACAGCATTGAGCCAAGAGAAGCCATTTATTCACTGCTTCTCAAGCAACAAATCAGTTTAAAATTATTTTCTCTTCCAGGGTCTTAATGTGTTTCTTAATCTGTTTGTTCAAAAATATGATTCAGGCAGATCTAACCTGATTTGATGTGATATAATAAATAGAAATATCCATTCCATGAAAATGACATTCATCCAATATTATAATTTGCCAATAGCATTCCTAGGACAATAAACCTATTTGATTAAACAGCATCTTATGCATCTTCTGCAAGGAGAATATACTAAGGGCTTATCCTCTGAATTCACACGCCATTTGTTTTAATTGAACATGGAACACTTTATCTTAGCCAAAGCTTTAACAGAGCTCAAACCAGAAAGGCCAGTTAACTCTTTCTTTAACTAGAAGAGCCACTCGCAGGGCAGATTTTTCCAAACCCGCTGGTGGCGGGCGTGGTAGGTGGCACGTGCAGAAAATATGGCGGGACCCGCTTCACGAGGGCATGAAGGCAGGTCGCGATTGCCTGTTCAGCCCTCCGACGGCAGGCTGTGTTTCCTGCCATTGGTTGGTGGGGAGCTAATTGTAATTTTTTAGTATATAATTAAAATAACCATCCGCCAGGCTCTTGGAAGCCCACTGTATCGTCGGTCCACGTCGGCGGGAAAGCACGCCAACGTGTTTCACAACAGCACACAGGTGATGTGCACTTGGCGACCTTCATTTTGGGGGAAATGAAGTGAGTGAGCAGCAGCGTTCTCCACAGCTCGCCCGTTATTTACAAGCCTCAGGAGTGCTGGGGGTGGGGGGGGGGGGCAAGGGAAACTGATGCCTGGTCCTGGAGGTGACTGCTGAGGGGGGTATTGTCAACTGCTGCCCTGATGCTGCATCCCATGCACAGGCTATCGAGTTGGGGGGCAGGGTAAGCAAGAGGTGTGGCCATGCATTAGGGACACCTGTATGAACTGACCATGCCTCTGCAACTAAGGCAGATCAGGTGCAGCCACGGTGATATGACTGGGGTCAGGCCCTTAGCTTGCCCACCCATGCAAGCAACATGGAGACACCAAAGGGCCACCCAAGGGATCCATACATTACCGAGCCTCTGCCCCCCGCACAGACTTCGAGTCCACCACCGCTTTATTGGACTACTGAACAGTTGGACTGCACACGTTGTACAATCTTCTCACCGACACTGGCCATGTAGCAGTCACTGCTGGAGGTGCTCCTTGCATTCTCAGCATTCTGGTTTGGAACAGTGTCCCCATTGTCACAGGTTGACAGGGCAGCCATTCAGCGCACTCATCTCTGGCCATCCAAAGGGCTGTTAAGGGGTGGTCTCACAGGGCTAAGTACAGTCATGATAACCAGGCCTCTCTCATGCTGCAGGAGGACCACATCAGGATCATGGATCCTGGTGACCTAGCTGTATGCCTGATGGCCTACAGAGACTGTAGAAGACGGAGGAGAAAGCGACTGAGGCATCTGGCCGCGCAAAGGCAGGAGTAGCAACCTCATGAAAAAGGGGCAGCAGGGGCTCCTGCATACGCTGCCCAGGAGCGACAGAGAGCTGTAGCTGGTCTGCATCTAGTGACACCCAGGGTCTATAGATGGCGTCTGCCATTCCTGCAGATGACTGAGAACCAGTGTCGCCGACGACTGCACATGCCTTGGGACCTGGTGGCTCATATCTGCCACTTACTGCAGGACTTGGCGCCAAGGTGACATGGAGGGCACCCACTGCCAGTGGCAATGAAAGTGACTGCGGCGCTCAATTTCTATGCCAGTGGCTCCTTTCAGGGCAGCACAAGTGGGATTTCACAATATGCCACCCAGAAATGCATCCATGAGGTCACAGATGCCATCTTCTCTATGGTACACAACTTGGTGTATTTCGCCTGGGACCAGGACAGCCAGGATGCAAGAGCCATTGGATCCTCCCTGATCTTGGGATTCCCAGAGGTGCAGGGTGCGATTGACTGCACTCATGTGGTGCTCAGGTCTGCATCACTGCACTCGATGGACTTCATCAATTGCAAGGGCTTCCATTCACTAAATGTGCAGCTGGTGTACGGCCACCAGAAACACATCCTGCAGGTGGGCACAAGGTTTCCAAGGAGTATGCACAACACCTACATCCTCAGTCACTCGCGGATCCCTGCAATTTTCTAGGGTCCACAGAGGCTGCAGGGTTGGCTTCTTGGGGACAAGGGCTACCTGCAGAGGCCGTGGCTGATGACACCGGGGAGGCAGCCTCAGACTGCAGTAGAGCAGCCCTATAATGAGGCTCATGCTACAGCTCACAACTTGGTGGAGCAGACTATCCGGATGCTGAAGATGCGGTTCTGGTACCTGGACCAAGAACTTTGCAAGTTCTGTCGAAGGGTCATGAGGACCTGAAACGTCAAGTCTTTTCTTCTCCGCTGAGTTTTTCCAGGTAATTCTGTTTTTGTTTCACATATCATCATCGTCTGCTGCGCCCTTTACAATTCGGTGCTGCAAAGGGGAGAGGAGTTGGCTGAGGAAGAGATGGAGGAGCTGCACGTCTCCTCTGATGAGGAGGACACCGATGGGGATGAGGGTGAGGGGGTCCTGGGTGATGACAAAGACAGGATGAGGCTCTCGCACTGGCTAGTCAAGGCAGGTGCACTCAGGAGACCCTCGTAGCTGCCAGATTTGTGGAGGATGATGATGACATGCAGTGAGGTGTCCCTGTAGATCCTCACATCGCAGTCGTGAATATTTGACTCCAGTCTGGCTTATCTCAGCGCCAATACCCTCTGTGAGAATGCTCCTGTCATGGAGATGCAGTGGAGGCCCTAATAGTCGCTTGATCGCAGGAGGATGATGACAACATACAGTGAGGGCACTCCATAGGTCTTCACATAACCTCTGAGATTGTCTGACTCCAATCTGGCTGAGGCAGCTTGCTTGAGATCCATGATCAGGGCTATCTCAGAGACGCAACCATGAAACTTTAGCCGCATCTGATGTTGTGTCCGCCTTTAGCACCTCAGCCCTTCAGGAGCTGCTGCACAGCATCACTAGTCGCAGATGCTGGTGTGATGGGGGCCAGCCCCACCTTAAAGGTGCTGAGAGCACACAGAGTGTATGAGAGAACTCTGTGACACCTGCCCACTACATTCTGGCAGCAATGACCAGCAACACTGAGGTGCAAGCATCAGGGAGGCAATGTTTTCAGGGAGTGTGAGACTGGACCATCTCTGTGGTCTGAAGGCTGCTCAGAGAACAGGGAAGAGGCCCTGGACTAAGAACCTGCCTTTTATCTTGTGTAGAAAGGTTGCACATCTCAGTGACAAGAACACTGCTGATCAGAACAAGGAGCCACAGGCAGGGAGATATTCTTAGGAGTTTATTGACAATAGTGAACAGTATGTACAAGTCATCAACACCCGTGGCCAGGCTGTGCAACTACTTTTACCGAACTTTCCTAACCCTACTGCTACATCTTGGTACTCCCCGGACATCCACAGCGGAGGTTGAGGCAGCAGCCTGCTGACTGTGATATCCTGTTTGTGATGACTTTGGTGGGCGTCCTCTGCAAGGCTGAGACTTGGAAGGCCCCGGCCTGCTTTCGGGGTCCTGCTGTGTGGCAGTGGCACCCCCCTCAGTCTGTGAAGCTGGATTTGCGGAGGCCACAGAAAGATAGGAATCGGATGGGGTGGTCACTCCCAGAGTTACCTGGGTGGGTGGCCCCCAAGTGTGCACCTGCTGAGCCTCCTCCCCATGGGTGTCCGAGGGGCTCTGGCTGACTCTGTGAGCGGAAGGGGTAGCTGGAGTGAGATTGAGCTGCCCACAACCCCTCTTGCGTACACACTGTTGGAGGCCAACAGTGGCATCAGTGATGGAGTTAAGCCCATGCACAGAAGTGACACCCTGGACCATGGTCTCCATGGTGGCTGCCATCTTGTAAGTGTTGACCTCAGTGCATTGCAATGCTGGCGCTATCACCTCAGCCTGAAGACAGATGGACTCCTCCATCGTGCCTTGCAATCTGAGGAGTGCAGCGGACATCCCTCCCTATTGTTCAGCCGCTCCAGCAACTGTGACATGACTGAGTCCAGAGGCTCATCATGTGACTCAGACTCAGCAATGTTCTGTGCTCCAGCAGTCCTCCCAGTGCCGGACACCTGGGAAGGCCCTGCCACCACCTTCAGTGGATCAGACAGTGTGATGTGCTCACCAGGTTGTGATCCCAAGGCTTCTCTAAAGCTAGGTCCCACCACGGTATGTGTCTCTGCACTGGTGGAGGGGGTAGGTGAGCGCTGTGATGGGACTTCAGGGATGGTACCTTCAGATTCCTCTCCACACATTTCTTCGCAGCTTGATTGGAGGCCCTGGGTCATGGACTCTGTCGGCTGTTTGGCAGATGTACCTGTGAAAGCAAGGGGAGATAATTAGTGCACGGCAGTGGCCTGTGAAAGAGGACACATCATTCACAGCATGGTTGCCTGATGGATGTTGCACTGCCAGTACCTCACTTGGTAGAGCAGGGCTGACCTCACCATCAGCACAGGACTGGTCTGGGCCATCGCCGGCTAGCTGGGTGGCTCCGTTTTCAAATTCTGTCAGTATTTTGATTTCCGGCCTCCCTCCACCTGTCTGCGACCTTTCCCTCCTGTTGTGAGCCCGTTTGTCCTGCATGGATAGCGATGGGGGAGTGTATCTGGACGTCTGCTGGGCCAGATGATAAGTATGCCTGGTCTATGTGGGTGGTGACTGGTCTCATGGACAGGATGAGGATAATGACGGTGAGTGTGAAAGAGTAAATGGTGATGTCCTTGAACCGGCAGAGAGTGAGAGCCCTGTGCATATGTGATGGATTTGTGAGTGTGTGAGTTGGGAGTGATGAAAAGAGTGACTTACCCTGGCGGAACGGAGATCATTCATCCTTTTGCGGTACTGGGTGGATGTTCTCCTCTGCAGGGTTCTCGCGCTGCCCACCTCTGCCCCCGTCTCCCAAGCTGGGTTGGCGACATTGCTACCCATCCAGCGGCCAGAGTGGAGGTACAGCACATACCAGCGGGCCTCCGCGGCATCCAGCAGTCGCTTGAGGGACCCATCGTTGAAATGGCGGGGGTGGGGTGGGGGGGGGTTGGTGGGGGGGCTGCAGTCTTTTTGCCTTTGCTGGGCATGTCTCCCGGGCAGCGGTGGTGAGCTGGTGGCAATGAGCACTTTGCGGGCGGCTGCCTTTTAAAGATGGTGGCTGGCATGATGATGAGCTGGCGAATGAGAGCCCGCCCGCCATGGAAACGGTATGTTTTTCCGGGATGGATAACTAATGGGGTGGGCTCAGGAAGATATGGCATGAAAACCCGTCATTTTCATTGGCGGGTAGGACTCCATTTTACCCGCCCGTTACAGCACTTTAGTGCAATTCTGGGAAAATTCCATCCTTCATCTGAAAATGTGTCTTTATATTCTGAGATACTGCTACTGTACAACTAAGATGATATAAGTATTATTTTAAAAGGACTATACTGCCTCATTGTTTGAGGTGTATTATTACAA
Organism: Carcharodon carcharias; assembly: GCF_017639515.1. Classification (NCBI taxonomy): domain Eukaryota; kingdom Metazoa; phylum Chordata; class Chondrichthyes; order Lamniformes; family Lamnidae; genus Carcharodon; species Carcharodon carcharias. The sequence continues at coordinate 8,353,819 of NC_054491.1, read as the reverse complement.
CTGCATGCTAATTTGTTCAATAACTTTGACCACTTTAACGTAACTCAGATTTCCTTGATGGAGATTCTTGTATCAAATGAAGGAACCCCAATGGTATCTTATTGTGATAAGCACCACACTTGGCAATAAAGCAATTACACTTTAGCACTTATTTTCAGATATTATTTTTGATCCTGTCTTTGCAAAAATGATTGTGGTAATTTGCTTAACAAAATCATCGTCATGTGAAATCCACATTACAAAATATTCCTTTCCTTTTGATCTCTTCATTTCTCCTAACCAGGATCGCAGTCAGACATAATTTACTATGGACAACTACTTGTCTCTAATAATTTTCCTCTTCAACTCAATTCTCAACCAATCACTTTCTCTCCTCATTCAATTCTTTTACAATTCTCTTCTCTGCAACCTTGTACTATGAGGTTCTCTCTGGCCATTGCCACTTCACTTATTTTCCAGTGACAGAGCCCTGCTAAGTGCTTTAATCAGAAAAATATATAGTGTCCCTGGTCTTATGAAAATGTAGCTACACTATATAATTGAAAGCTAGAGAACCTGTGAGGCAAAGGTTCTTCATATACACACACTCCAATAAGCACAAATCAAATCAGTCTCTTGACTGATATGCAGAGAAATTTCCAAAATAATCTGCTCCACTATGCAACTTAACTTGAGCTGGGAAGGGGAAGAAGGGCATAGTGCAGGGTATCAGGTACCGCTGTAATGTGGATCATCATTCAGGACATGCTTTGAAAAGCACAGGAGTATTTTCTAAAATTCTAGTCTAAATGTAGAAGCTATGGAAATGCCTAAACAAGACTGTAATCATTTAGATATGGAGAATTGGAAATCCCACACTTCTCCACAATTTTGTTTTAGAATCATGATGGTTATTGGATTCTTTGAAGTAATATAGTCACTCCAGGGCTTGAGCACAAAAACAATCAAGCCTGACACTCTGAGGGAGTCCTGCAGTATTGGAGGCATCATCTTTCAGATGAGACATTAAACCGATGCCCCATCTGCCTGCTCGGGTGGATGTAAAAGATACCATGGCACAATTTTGAATAAGGGCTGGGGAGTTTCCTTAGTTGTCCTGGCCAACACTTAGCTCTCAATGCTGCTGTGTCTCTTACATTGCAAAAGTGACAATACTTCAAAAAGCACTTCAATTGACTTTTTAAAATTCATTCATGGGATGTGGGCATCGCTGGTTAGGCCAGCCTTTATTGCCCATCCCAAATTGCCCTTGAGAAGGTGGTGCTGAGTTGCCTCCTTGAACTGCTGCAGCCCATGTGGTAACTACAAAGCATTTGAGACATCTTGTGGTCATGAAAAGTACTATATTAATGCAAATCACTTCCCTCCTCCTTCATTCCTTCCTTTCCTTCCCTCCTTTCTAATGTCTTATCTGGTAGATAGCTAAGCCATATGTAATAGAATCATCAGTCAGTTCTGAATTAACTGAGGTCAGGGGGATGGTAGCTGAGATGTAACAATGGGTCTTGATGCCTTGTGATTAGGGAGGAAAAAGATCAGTAAGAATCTGCTTACAATTTAGCAACCCCTGCTGGAAGTGTGCATGTGTGGACAGAGCAGCTTAGCCTTCACCGCTCCATGGCCAAATGATTTATGGACACACAACTTCAAAGCTCCTATCTGCATCATGGCCCTTAGGTGAGGTATTGCAGGAGAGCATGGTGCCAGTGAAGTTGTACCACAGCCAGGGGTCAATACCGCTAGATGAGGAAAGAAGGGAAGGAACCTGGCAAGGTTCAGGAATGAAATATTGAGTTTAAGAGTCAAACTGGAAGAAAAGTTTGCTGCGTGATATGAGTCCCGTGAATGGGGAAACTTTCCAAATAAGCTTTACTGTTTCAAATTTTTGTTCAAGTAGAGTGCAAATCAGAAATTTAAATATGAAGCCTATCATGCCTTGTGCAGTTTCTCCTTTGTGCCTGAAATCTCAAAATGGAATTCCTGTCACACAAAATTAATATGAGCGCTAAACATTAAATCCATTCTGCAGTCTTAACTAAGTGTGTCAGCGACATTGAGTAGCAATGCATAGGCATTGTGCCAAGTCTCATGTTTATAATATTAGCACGATATCCGTTAGATACCTTTTTACCCTCCAAGGCATTCAGCTGGAAGGTAATGTCAATGGACTTACAATCATGGGACTAAATTTAATCCAGGTGTATTGATGTGAACTGGCATTATTAAATATTTCTTTTTGTGCATGTGTGTTGATTTTGTACAACTTGCTGCTCTTAACAGGTTGTCTGAAATTAGATATAAAACCACATTATAGTATATATCAAGATCACAAGTCAAAGATGAAGAAAGCCGGTTGGCTCATTCTAGCTCAGCGTCTCATTTATGTGTTTATTTGAAAAGTAAATTAATTTCTTTCTATGTCAAAAAATGCAGTTCCATTTCATTGTGTCTCTTTTCTCCTATAAATGCAATGGTGGGGTAGTTGTTTGTACACACGGCTTACATGAGGCCACTTAAGGACTGGAGAAAATTTTTAAGTAACAAAATACGTCAAAAAGAAAAAAATGTTCAGGATTTTAAATGTTCACTATTACTGGTGTTATTATTTCCTTAAATGGAAATGGATACAGCACACACTATGTCAAACTGACACTGGTGCACATATCTATTCAAGATGCCAAGCATTTACAATCCTGTTCCATTTGTTTGCAATGGTTATTATGTATCTTGTCCTTTTTTACAGATAGACCTGACAATGAGATGTGCATGAAAAATACAGTTTTAACACAATGCACATAACACTGCTTTCAACTCCAAGTATTCTGTAGAGATCTTGCAGCACATGAAATATTAATCACTCAAGTATTTGTGTGTTAGAAACATTAATTGGTCAATCCACCTACGGATTATTTTAACATTATCAAAAATCAGCAAGAAAGGGTACGCACCCTAACACATTTCTGTGTTTTTTCCCTCGTTGTGACACATTCAGAGCATTGCTTACAAATGACACAAAGCCATTTCCTTCCTGTCTGCAGATCAAGATTTGAACCTGTCAAGGAGTCTGGTTGCCATACCGACTTGGTTAACTTTCAGTTTAATTTATAGCCCCATCGTACAAGGGCATTCCAGTGTAAGCTATGGCTGGCTGCTCAGTCCATGCACCTTCCAAATTCAGTAACTCTGTAACTTCAATAACAAATGCTCTTCACTTTCTAAGTTTGAAAACAGCTGGAGGATTTTCTGAACATTTCCGAAACTCACCTTCTCCACCTCTCCAGGAGTGCTGATGCCCACTGATATGTTGAATAACCTCAACTTTCTTTTGAATTTTGCTGAATTTAGCCATGAATCAAATAAGTGAAAGCAGTGTATATGCAAGTGACTCCATTGTTTACTAATACTAAAGTTTCCATTGTTGGAAATTTTGATGGCTGTCTAATAGTGGTACAATGCATTGATCCGCTAGAAGGATTGTATTGTACGGTGACTGTGCTGTTAATCAGTGCAGCTCTAATCATTTTCAGATGTTACCTTGTATAATGCAGCTCATTTAAGTGTAGAAGTGACTTTGCACACTGTAGAGTGACATGTTGGCAAATGCATAATGCAAAAAATGTTCATTTGGAGAAAGATATTTTTTAATTTGAAAAAAAAATAAACTTGTCGAAGAACCATTTGAACTGGATGTTAATGATCAAGCTGAATTATTAACAAGTTGGTATTTTTTAATAGTTTGGGAAGTATGGGGCTACACAATTAATAGAAAATTATATTATTATGTACTTAGGTCAAACCAACTTCTAAAGTCAGGGAACATTTGGCTTTTAGTATACAATATACTTAGCAGAGGCAAATATTTAACAGGTATGCGGTTGAGGAAAGTAAATTGTTTCACTGTTAACGATTAATATTTAACCCTGGAAATGTTTGTACTGTGTACAAACTGGGTAACTATTTACTTCTAGTTTTTCCTAAATAAACTAAAAGAATACCTGCTATGTTGACAGAATAGCTGTTACAATTTTTCAATATTTTGTGATCAATTATGTAACATAAGTCATCAAATATTGGGCTAGGAATTCATTCAGGATTTTCAAAGAGGATTTTCAAGGATATTGAACTGTAATATCCTATTTCTTTTCTGATGCACAATTCAGGCCCTCCTTGTACCTGTACAAATGAAGAACATTTTGAGTTTATAGAAGAGATGAGTTAATTTTGCTGTTACTTGATAAACCATTTCAAGATATTTCAAGTGTGGTGCTTTGTAAGATGTCAGCGTCACTTACTGAATTGTGGAACCAATATCTAAAGATGAACTCCCCCTGTAATGTTACATTTCACTGTCCTTCCTTTACATATCAGAGCATATTGGAGTTCAATCCAAATCAAACTTTACTATTTTAACAGTATGTAAGTGAATACTTTCTGGACTGCTCCTCCCAGGAAATAATTTGCCTTGGTGAATTAGCACAATACTGAGTAATTAAAAGAAAGACTTGCATTTATATAGCACCTTTTATGACTACTGGAAGTCCCAAAGTGCTTTACAGACAAGGATGTACATTTTGAAGTATAATCACTGTTGTATTGTAGGAAGGGTATTAATAATTAATTATGCAAAGAGTTTTAATACCCATGCAATAAAAAAATACTTTGAGCCAAATATAGCTTTTGGCCTTTGGAGCATTCATTTGTTGCTAAGACCAAGCATGTTCCACATAAGTATAGGATGGTTCCATCTGCAATCCCCTGGCACATGTCCAGGAATGTTTGATAAAGCACAGTGCTAAAATCAGACCTTTGGCTAATTCAGCCTTTGTCCAGAATGGATCATATGACAGAAGAAAGTTTCTATGGAAACTACAAAAGTATTGTCTGATATTTTTGACGCTACTGAGGATCCTCATTCAGAGTTAAGTTTTGGTCTATTGTGACTGTGCGTTCTCACTGCTGTATGACTGGGTTTGCTTCTTTTTGCATCTACTATCAACATAGTAACCCTCATCTCAGATCTGGGCATTCATCTTTAAAAAATCACAGAATGAATTTTACAGCCCCCTGCTAGGTGTGTTTTTGGTAGGGGTACGTAAAATATGTCAGGTGGCGAGTCCATCACCTTCCTACCCACTCCTGAGTTGACCCCCTCCATAATAGCACAGCCCACCTGCCATAACTAAATCAATAATTAAGGGTTAATTAAGGTTAGCAAGCCTATGAACTGGGATAATACATTGTCCATGCCTCAGTACAGCTATCATAGGAAGGCAGTTGGGAGTAGACTTGATGAAGAAATGGTGGGAGGGAAGGCAGACATCTCACTCGCTTGGGGAGTGGGGGGGTGGATTCCCAGTGTACATTGGGGCACTCCCCTAAGATGTCACACACCCCTTCCTTCCTTGCTGCTTCCACTGCAAAATCCCGCCCCCCCCCCCCCCCCCACCCACCAATCCCTTCTCCCCCTCCCTGGGCTCTTGGATCTCTGCCTGCCCTAAAAGCCCAGACTTACCTTCATGCTTCTTCCTGCAATCCCCTACTGAGCTCTGGTGCTGCTGCGACTGCTATTGAGCTGCTGACCAATCTGATTGGCCAGCAGCTCTTGAGGGCAGGACTTCCTCCTGCTGAGAGGCAGAAGTCCCACTCTCAGCTAGTTTAGCCCGCGCCCCATGCGTTATGGCTGTGGGGCGAGCTTCTTTCCAGTGTGTTGGCTGCCAGCTAACTTTCCTTCTGGGGGGAACGGTGGGGGTTGGGGGGGAGGTGGGGGGGGGGAAGCAGTCCGCCCTCCCATAAAATGAAGCTTCACTTGTCAATTTCATATCTGTTTCCTTGACTCTATTTTATTTTCCTACAGTAAGAGTGCTTTACAAATGCAACTTGCTGCTAATGGCCTCTTCAATTTTTTTTGTTCATTCACGGGATGTGGGCATCACTGGCTAGGCCAGCATTGTTTGCCCATCTCTAATTGCCCCTGGAATAGTTGGTGGTGAGCTGCCTTCTTGAACTGCTGCAGTCCACGTGGTGTCGGTACACCTACAGTGATGTTGGGGAAGGAATTCCAGGATTTTGACCCAGTGGCGGTGAAGGAACGGTGATATAATTCCAAGTCAGGATGTTGAGTGGCTTGGAGGGGAACTTCCAAGTGGTGGTGTTCCCATGTGTCTGCTGCCCTTATCCGTTTAGATGGTAGCGGTCATGGGTTTGGAAGGTGTTGCCTTAGCAGCCTTGGTAAGTTCCTGCAGTGTATCTGTGCTTTGGTGGTGGAGGGAGTGAATGTTTGTGGATAGGGTGCCAATCTTTGTCCTGGATGGTGTTGAGCTTCTTCAGTGTTGTTGGAGCTGCTTTCAACCAGGTGAGTGGAAAGCTTTCCACCACATTCCTGACTGGTACCTTGTAGATGGTGGATAGGCTTTGGGGAGTCAGGAGATGAGTTACTTGCCACAGGATTCCTAGCCTTTGACCTGCTCTTGTAGCCACAGTATTTATATGGCTAGTCCAGTTCAGTTTCTGGCCAATGGTAATCTCCAGGATGTTGATAGTGAGGATTCAGTGATGGTAATGCTATTGAATGTCAAGGGGCGATGTTTAGATTCTCTCTTGTTGGAGGTGGTCATTGCCTGGCACTTAGGTGGCACAAATGTTACTTTCTACTTGTCAGCCCAAACCTGGATATTGTCCAGGTCTCGCTGCATTTGGACATGGACTGCTTCAGTATCTGAGGCATTGTGAATGGTGTTGAACATTGTGCACCATCAGTGAACATCCCCACTTCTGAAGGGTTTTCAAAATTCCCACATTTTTCATATCATCAACAAGGATATGACTTTTGGATTTTTATGGCAGAGGACCCAACTGCTGAGTTAAGTGTAGAACCCTGCAGACAGGAGGATAGGCCCATGAAGGCCTGGGACTGGACATGCCTGGGTTTGTTGAGTGCAGTGTGGATTGTTGCCTGAAACCAGACAACGAGAGGAGACAGAATACGCAATCTTCCTTTTAAAACAATCAACCCAGAGAAAGACTGCAGCTTACACGAAACTAAAGCCCATCAAAATCTTACATAAATAATCGTTACTAACTACTAAGGCAGGAAGGCAGCAATCAATGCACTTATGCGAACCTATCAATACTCCACATATACAATAGGTTTTAGTTCAAGACTAGTTACGGGGACAGGAAGATAATGATAAATATCATGTGAGCCCATTATAAAAGAGACAACAATCACCTGAAGAAGCCCACCAAAATCAGACAAAGAACTAACCTTGATTTGGATTGAGATAAGAAATTTGAAAAACAGTATAACTGGGCCACCAGTTACGAAGGAGGGGTGAGCAGTTTTGAAGCGGTTGAAGGAGAGTTTAAGAAGGGAGGAGATCTGGAGGTTTGCAGGCCCGCAGGCAACATCACAGTGAGGGGCACGGGGTGGCAGGCTCAAACGAAGGCAACAAGGCCTCAACCGCAGCCCTCCACGAAAATCAGCTGCCCACAACCACGCCCTCCACCCAAGTGAAGAACCTTCACAGATTCCACAGACCAGGACAACGTGGAGACTGCAGGCCCCAGAGGACACAAAGAGCGTATCCCAAAACTGCATCCAGCTTACCTGGCTGGATTTCAAACTGTCAAGGAACCCTGGTTGGTGATCATGATCCCTGACCTCTCCTAATTCAATTTAGTTAGGTTTTGGGGGCGGGACAAGGGTAAGGGGATTAGTAGCGTGATTTTCCCTCATTATGTCGTGTGTTCCCCATTCTTAACTAAGTGTACTTTGTAGGTCTGTATAATCTCAGTGTAATCCTAATGTTATAAGTTCATTTGTGACTTCAATAAACCCAGATTTTTTTTCTTGCACCAAAACCAGTTGTCTGCTGCACTTTGTCACAACCCCCAAATAAGTCCAAGGTCAAGAACCCAGGGAGTGGGAGCGATTCAGACTGCTCAGAAGTCAGAGGTGAAGCTGACACACACCACCACCCCCTACACTTCTGACCTTGTGATGGAAGGAAGGTCACTGATGAAGCAGAAGAAGATTGTTGGGCCTAGGACATTACCCTGAGGAACTCTTGCAATGATATCCTGGAACTGAAATGACTGACCTCCAACAACAACAGCCATCTTCCTTTGTGCTAGGCATGACTCCAACCAGTGGAGAGTTTTCCCCCTGGATCCCACTGACTCCAATATTGTTCGGGGTCCCTGACGCCAGACTTGGTAAAATACTGCCTTGACATCAAGGGCAATCACTCTCACCTCACCTCTGGAGTTCAGCTCTGTATTCCATGTTTGAACCAAGGCTGTAGTGAGGTCAAGAGCTGAGTGACTCTTCCGGAACCTAAACTGGGTGTCAATGAGTAGGTTGTTGCTAAGCAAGTGCTGCTTGATAGCACTGTTGATTTTAGGCATCAAGGATCTGGCAGCAGAGCCAGAAAAAATCTAATGGCATCAGGCAGGTGGCCAAAATCAGTAAATGCATCTTCACATGATATCCCCTCAAGGTTCCCTTTAATTTTAATTTCCTTCGCTGCATGCAGCCCATTTCTTGCACTGTGCAGTTCCTTTAAGATTGCCTCATAGCCATGGAGATGCACGTCTTAAAGAGGCTGCTCCTTGTGCATGACCTGTTTGTCCACCTGTAAAATAAATTCCCAGCTGTTTCACAGTCTGAGGCAACATTTCACCCCCTACCCATTGCTCCATCAGCTTCTAACACTGATCAAGGCACCACGCCCTTATCACTTACCTGGTGTTGCTCCTCGATCCTTAGACTCATTTTAGCATCTAGATATTCCACCTCACTCTCACACATATACCAATGCTGCCAGACCTTCACCCATCTCTCACCGCCTCCAGCTATTCAGCTATCGCATGTACATTAGCCAAAGACAGTGCAACAAAACCACTCAAATTCTTCCCTCTCTCTTGCAGGACAAGGTGGCACACAACGGAAAACCATAGGGCAGAGCTGGCAGGGGACAAGGTGTCTGAATCTCCTGAGATCTATGGAGGAGAAGTTTCTTCACTTTATAGGGCTAACTGCAACAAGTACAAATTGACACCTGGTGCCTCAGGGAACATTTAGGCTTACTGTACCTGACTGTATAACTTTTGCCCTTCTCAACACCTACCCTCATCATCATCCTGCTATCTAGCATGATGAGCAAGATGTGGATGGCATACTCATGAACCTCTTGCTTTTCATCCCACTCCCCTCACCACCCACCACTCCTCTCCCCCAACACCTTTCTCAGACCAACATTCCCCTACTTAATATGACACCAGCTCAGATACTGGTACACCACACAGCTTGGAGACAAGCATAGAGTTGGGATCTACATGTGGTGAGTCACCAGGCATGAGTGGGCAACCAGGCCTGGGATATGGGATGGCTTATCTGGAGACTGAGATCACAGATGAGTGCTACTGCTACAGAGGGCTCAGATGAGTTTGATATGGTCCAGCGCGCAGAACAGTTCCTTTGCTCATGCACACTGAGTTGCTGGGAACTTTGGTTGGCCCTCTAACCAGACCCTGCCTCTTGGAGGAATCTGGCTCCAAGTTGGCAGAGGGCATCACACAGTGATTTGCTTCTCGGCCCTGTCATACTGCGAACCCAGGGACAGTGCCACTGCTGTCCCCCAAACATGCTGCAGCCTCTGAGCATAACGGTGACCAAGTCGTCTGCCATCCCTTGTGTGGCTGTGGTAACAACCTCTGGCAAATCCAGAAATTTGTCACAATCATCCAGAAGACTCCAGAGCATTTTCAGATACTTTGCAATAACAGAGCTTGTTCAAAATGACCTTACCTGCAAGTTGGGCGCCTGATTCTTTAAATAACGTTAGTTCAGGGACCCCTTGCAGCTGAACACTCGATCTTTGTTGAGTGATGTGTGAATTTGTTGAATGGACCTGCATGGCCCAAATTTCTTGTGGCACCCGCTGAGCTTGCCCATGTGAGTGCCTTTCCCAAGATGATGCGCCTCAAGGAGCATACTGGAAGTGTCTGGCTGCGCAGCTTGCAAGGATGTCCAGTGGCACCATTGAACTAGGTTTCACACTCATTATTCTTCTGTAGGACACCTTAACAGGTAGTGCTGTATCATTTTATATATAAAATTAATAACAATAGAAAACTAGATAGAAATTTAACAAAATATTATGCAGCTGTGTCTGTTTGAGGCATTTCGTTTACCAACAGTTTGATTCAATTAGTGCTTCACTTGTGGTGCTGATTAAGTCTGCAGTTCTAACCAAGTAGCTGTTACATATTTAACAACTGTCGTAGTTAACTTTTTGGGTACAAAGGTGTTAATCCCTTAAGCAGTGTGAAAACTGGCTTTTTATGGAAGTTGATTCCCTATCTCTGCATGTGCATGGAACTTTGAGAGTGACAACAAATCTCCCTCATGATCCAGATCTGAACTCCATGTCTGACATTCGTATATTCCTTTATCCTCTCCAAAGATAGACAGAGGTAACACTGGGAGAAATTTGATTCAAATTATAAGCTGCTATTTGTGAATTGGTGGAACTTATGGAACAATGAGTTTGATGGGCATTGCTTTGTTATAACTTGTACAATAATCAATCATGTTACAAAAAAACCAAAGACCACTTGAGCACTTTGACCATCTTAGTCAATGTAAGAGCACAATCTCTCTAAACCCTGTTCTTCAACCTGGACTGAGATTTGCTGCCTTGCAGCCTTTCCTCGTTGTTACAAACCTCTCTTGACAGTCCAAAGTGTTTTTGCAAGAAGTTATGCTCCTTCCTGAATAATGACACATGTTGTAGAATTGACCATTATGTACCTGAGCGAAGCAACTCCCCACATGGATGTTAAACATCTCTTGTTTGCCTACGTATCTGTGGCCTACTGTGGGGCTGTCTTGAAATGTTAATCCCTGTTAGGCAAACTTTTCTCACTGCACATTTTAAAGAGCTCTGTCTGAAATCTGTAACATGCTTACAATGTTTCTCCAGGGGCTCTGCCGAAAGTTACAATGGGAGAGGTTGGGAGAATATGATAGAAATTTTCTCTTGCCAGAAAATTCAGTGGAAAGGAAAAGGACAAAGAATTGCTAACAGTAATTGAAACCAAAATTGTTGTTTAATTTGTGATATTATTATAAGACTAACACTGAAAAACAGCATCAACAACTTGCGCTTTTGTGAAGCTGGTGAGGGTGAATTTAGCGCCTGATCATAAAGTTTGCAGGTCAGAAAGGCATTCCTTCCAGGATCTGCAGGAGCAGGGCGGGAGGTTCATTTTAACAGCTCGATCCCTTCTGCGCAGATCAGTTGTCCGCACAAAATGCAGATCCAACAACAGCAACTTACCAACAGCAATATAGTGCCTTTAATGAGAGAGATGAGATGAAATAATTTGGGAGAGAATTTCAGAGCTCAAGTCCTGGGCAGCTAAAGGTATCACTGCCAATGGGGGTGTGGGGAGGAGGAAGTGGGTTTTACAAGGGGCTGAAGTTGGAGGAATGCAAAGTTCTCAGAGAGTTGTAGGGCTGGAGCAGGTTACATAGATAGAGAGTAGCGAGACGACGGAGGGATTTGGACAGCACTATAACGTCTTTGGCCTATGAAGATCGGGCAGCCTGGAGGGAATAGGCCAAGAGTAAAGTAAGTTGTGGGAGGAGAGGTGAAGAGGGGATGGGAGGAGTTTTGCTATCATTTATCAATGGGAATGGGGAGGGCCTGGGCTCACAGCATTCCAAACATTCTTTATGGGCTGCAGAGGAGCACATCCAGCTGCATTTCATGGTATCTGCTTAAATTGTCCTGTTTTAGTGATAGCTAACTGCCCATACCTAATACACTCATCCACTCAGCTCTCTCTCAACAATTAGAAATTACAGCTTTTACAGAACAGGGAAGGAAGAAATGCTGGCTTTAAAGATTTAAATTGAAGTAAGTAGATTTATAAACCTCGATGCGTCCAAAAGAGTACCCCCTGAGGCCTTTGTGAACCATATTTGACACTACACTGCATTTACACTGGATGTGGTGTGTAACCCAAACACTGTTAAATTATTCCCTCCAGGGAGTCTTATTCTTCTTTGCTCTAAGGTCAGGTTAGGCTGAATTTTGGATTTGCCCCATAAGTTTAGCATCAGCACTGAACAGATATCTTTTTTGTCCTGGGTCCATGATATCTTTGTCAATCTCTCTTTAGCTGTCACCCATCCTTGACTTTCTATCTTGCTCCTCCTGTTTCACCCTCTCTTAAACAGTATAAAATCCATCACATCACATTTCCACTTTAGCTCTGAAAAAAAGTCATACAGACTTGAAACGTTAACTCTGTTTCTCTCTCCACCGATGCTACCAGATGTGTGCTGAGTTTTTCTGGCATTTTCTGTTTTTATTTCAGATTTCCGGCATCCGCTGTATTTTGCTTTTATCTTTTTTTTTTCCCGCAAGATTACTTGCCAAAATGAAATCTGCAGAGCCAAAGTACCTTCAACCTATCCTTTATGTGTGCCTTACATAAAAATATAAAGAGCCTAATGCAACTTTGCAGCAGAGTTCATAATTCAAAGTTCAAATAATCCATGCTCTTATATCTTAGAACCTTTCGATAAGATGACAGCTCTGATCATTCTGACATAATCACAACCATTCTATCGGCCAACGTTAATTCTTCCCAAACAAAACTACTGAATAAACAGCTAGACAAATCTTTAATGACCAAATTGAGTGTTTTTTTTAAAAATGACTCTTAAAGAGAATCTTTACCAGAACAACATGTACCTTTTATTTTTCAAAGGAGCCATTAGATGCCAAGAGGGTAAACAATTCGTTCAGTTTATGATAAACTAAAACAGGTTCTAACATGTTTGTATTGAGCTGTTTGGAGTTAAGGAAAAAATTGAAAGGAAATGGGTTAATTGTCCCATTGATCATTGGCTGGCATGTCTCTGACATTTTCCAGGCATGGTTGGCAGCTAAATGCTCTATCCAAATATTCACTGTTCGGTTTTGATTATGTACAGGTGATTTATGTCAAGATTATGAAAACCTCATGCCAACACGCTTTAGAATGTCTTCAATGTTATTACATGAGTCTCTATTCATATTTTGAACAGCATTCTCATAAAGGCATTTTATCCCCCCTGAGAGTATCTTGATACATCGTGTTACCTGGATATTTGAAATCAATCAACAACTGTTATGTCTGCTGCCTGGAGTGAAAGTTTTAAGTTTATTTAGTCAGTGTGGATCTTGAATAACTATAAATGTTGTTTGCGCCAGAAATTTCTGTTTATAAAATATGAGTGCACAGTGACTTTGCTATAGAGATAGGAGCAAATTGTATAATAATAAAGAAGAAACAGATTGAGTTTACAATGATCTCTTGGAGCATTAAATGTAATGTTACAGTATTTGAATGGAGAACTATTCACATAAATCCTTATCATGAAGATTCTACTATGAACATGATTTAAGGGGGGAACCTCTTGAATTGAAGGGTTCATATTCTGCTTGCAGTGTGGATCCTTAGCTGTGGAGGACATATATCAGGTGACATGCAGCCTGTGATTATACTGTCTATTATACAATGTGATGGAAAATTGTGAACTGTGTGCATGTTGTTTCTTAGAAGTTAGCAGAATGAAAGTATTTCAGTCACAATTAAATTTATTAACGGGAAAGGGGAAATCCATAGAGATCATTAGATCTTTGATGGCAAAGCTAGCACTTGGCCACTGATTGCAAATCCAGGCTGTTATATTTTACTTTTTATGAGATTAATAACACCATCAGAAATAAGGAAGGTGATAATTTGGTAACATAAACAAATATTCAGTGCTAACAGTGCTTGAGTGGTTATATTTCTGGAGCAGCAATTCAGGGGATGTGATTTCAATTCCCACCCTGTTGGTTTGGGAATGGGAGTTCATAATTGTCAGTAAAAGTGACCTTAAATGTTGAGTTTTATTTAAAAAAAAGTGCCCTTTAGTCAAGGAAACTGTATCCATCCAGACCATGTGTAAAAAGCAAAAAAAAAGCATCTTTCATGACATCAGGCATCTCAAAGCGTTTATAGCTAATGAAGGATTTTTGAGTTCACTGCTGTGTAGGTCCATCAAACAACAATGTAACAGTGACCAGATAATCCTTTTTTATGTGCTTTTGTTTGTGTGATAAATATTGGTCAGGATACTGGGATGAATTCCACTGCTATTCGTTGAATTGAATATGGAATTCTTTAAGTCCACCTGAGTGGCTCTCAGGGTCTCATTTTAACGTCTCATCCAAAGATGACATCTCCCCAAGGACTGCATGGATTGTTAGCCTAAATTTTGTGTTCCAAGTCAATGTGATTCTAATCCAACACATGGTTGGTTGACTCTTTAATGCCCCCTTTAGTGACCATTTAGTTGTACCATGCCACTACCAGTGATTTAAGGAGAAGACCCATCACCACCTCCTTAGGACAACTATAGATGGGCAGTAAAGGCTGGCCTGGCCAGTGGCACCCCACCTGGAGAGTGAATTACAAAAAAACTGAGCGAGAAATTAAAATTAACCAAATTATTTAAAATATTTAAACAAAATAACATTCTGAAGAACAACACATTCTAAGATTTGCGTGCACTTATTTTTGACAGAACTCCCATTTCACTCAATTTCTGTAAAAAAACAAGTCTAAGCTGTGGCACCTTCCAAAGACAATACCATTGTGGCCTCTTTATGAGAACACATTTGGTGGTAAGTAAATTGTTCATTTTACTTAACTGTTTTTATTAATATAATACTGCTAAAAGCATGTGTGAAATCTGAATTGGCAGTAACATGCCTCAGAACTTATGCCAATAATTTCCAACAATATGTTTGCATTGGGTAGTAAGGAGAAGCAAATGTATTATGTCTATGAGAATGAAATGGGTTTTGCATTATGGTAAAAGGACTGGCGGCTGCAAATTAGATTGAGAGGCCATATTTTTACAGGCAAAAGATGGGTCTGAATGGTCCAAATTGGCAGGTGCTCACTCTGTTGGTTCCAGGTATGGACATTATATTGGGTAGGACGCATATTGTCATCCAGGGTGCTGCCTGAACCAGGCATTCGGCCCATTGCCTATGCAAACCAGGGGCCCAGTACCATTTAAGGCTCCTTTGCAATATTTGATTGCAATTGATCATAGCATGCATCATGCCTATTGCAGTCGCTTTCTCACACAAACAGATCTAAACCAATGGGGTTTAACGCCACCAAAATACGTTTTACTTACTGAGGAGCCAAAGAATCAGGAGTGTTACTCCTTGCTTTGTGTGAAAACTGCTAGCCATTGTCTAGCACCCCTCCCCCAACCCTGACCCCAATCCCCACTCCGATCTCCACCCACTCATGGGGGAGAATTTTCTCCCTATCGTGGGGGGCGGGCGCAGAGCCGATCGGTGCTCCCGATTGGCTGGGTGCCGCCATTTTACATGACCAGGCCAATTAAGGCCCATCCAGCATGATACGTGCCCGGAAGTGCTGAGCGCTCCCTGTGTGGGTGGTGGTGGAGGCGGTGGGGGGGGTGGAGTTGCCTGAGTCGGGAGAGTGTTCTGTCATGCATTCATGTGAAGGAGTGCGGACATCTCCCTGAGGCACAGAGGTGCCGCAGGGAGATTATTTTTAAGTTTAAGCAGTCCAATAAAGTGTTGTAAAATTTTTTATGATGTGTCTCCTCATGTGAAACTGTCACATGAGCTGGAACATGTGCATTCATTTTTAATAAAAAATATTTTGAAAATTTTAAATCATCCATGAAATCTCATCCCGCCCGTGGATGAGATTCCATGAAAAATGCGAAGGCCACCTGGGCCCTTCGCCTGCCCCCCGCCAACCTTAAGTTTAGAGGAGCAGCTCAGCTGATTGCCTTAATTGCTTTTTAACAGGCCTTAATGGGCCTTTGTCAGTTCGGCGGGCACACAGCCGAGTCGGCTGAACTGACATATTAATAAAAACAGTTAAGTAAAATGAACAATTTACTTACCACCAAATGTGTTCTCATAAAGAGGCCACAATGGTATTGTCTTTGGAAGGCGCCACGGTTTAGACTTGTTTTTTTACAGAAATTGAGTGAAATGGGATTTCTGTCAAAAATAAGTGCACGCAAATCTTAGAATGTGTTATTCTTTGGAATGCTATTTTGTTTAAATAATTTAAATAATTTGGATAATTTTAATTTCTCGCTCAGTTTTTTTGTTAATTCACTCTCCAGGTGGGGTGAACTGAAATGACGCGTGGTGATGTCAGAACACACGCCCAACGTCACCCCACGTCATTATTCGCCTCGGTCAGCAGGCCTCATCCCTGCTTGCCGAGCCGAAGATTCTGCCCTTGAACTCACAATAAGGCAGTGCTGGTATCTCCTTCAGACAACCTTCATCTCCTTCACGACAAGCATACTGCCTCTTGGAAAACTACTGGGGACCCCAGCTTGAAGCGTGGCACAAGACGATTTCTAGGCCAATTTGTAAAATCTATCTGATCACAAGTTATATTGCATCAAATGAATGTTGAAACAATAACAATGAAACCAGAGACTTGATTGGAGTAGTAATTACTGTTGACAATATTATTATCGAAAGTTTTACAAGCTTGTATCAAATTCATCTCTTCACTATTTTAATGAAACCGTTGACTCATTTAAAATAAATAGTTAATGCCTTCACCGAAATAGTGTAGAATGAAGTTGATTGTATTATTGATGTGTTCAAAACTGAAAGGGTTAATGTGGGACTGGGGAAACAGTACCACCCACATGATGATCTAAAGGAAGTCACATGACTAGTAGCAGTCTGGTCATAGTCTGAATGAAGATAGCTAATGGCTTGATTGAAAAAGCCTACTATCTTGTATATCTGTATATAGTGATGTTCTACAATAAATAGTTCCTGCTCAGACTCTAAGGCTGGAATTTTCCAGTCCCTCACACTAGTGGATCTTCTGGTCCTGCTAATGTGAATGGCAATTTCAATGGTTCGCCAGCCCTGTCACAGGGAAACTCATTATTTGGGGGGGTGGGGGTGGGGGTGGGGGTGGGGCTGGAAAATTCCAGCCTATGCTTCTGAACCGCTTCCTTCAACAACCACAACAACATACAACATGGCAGCAACAGGTGAAGGACCCTGAAATCTCCAAAAATATAAATTGGAAAGGTCTGCAGTCAGACCTGAAAAAAAAGCATCAAAATGGAAGACTTTGGCAAAAGAGTTGGAATTTGCCAGAAAAGCTCCACAACAACATACAACAGGTATGACCACATTAAGCATTCACTGTGTGTCAGCTGTAGCTCATTTGGTAACACTAACTCTGGATTAAAGTCCCATTTGAAGACTTGAGCACAAAAATCAAGGCTGACAGTCCAGTACAGTGCTGAGAGTATGCAGCACGTTCAGAGGTGCAACCTTTTGGATGAGATGTTAAACTAAGGCCCATCTCCCTGTTCTATGGAAGTAAAAGACCCCATGACACTATTTCAAAGCCAAGCAGGGGAATTATCTCTGGTGTTCTAACCAATACTTATCCCTCAATTGAAATCGCAATATTTGGTCATAATCATGTTGCTGTTTATGGGAGTTGGGTATGTGCAAAATTGGCTGCTGCATTTTCTTCATTTTTTTTATTCATTCATGGGATGTGGGCTTCACTGGCTGGGCCAGCATTTATTGCCCATCCCTCGAGAGGGTGGTGATGAACTGCCTTCTTGAACCGCTGCAGTCCAGATGGTGTAGGTACACCCACAGTGCTGATAGTGGTGGAGTTCAGGGATTGTGACCAAGTAATATTGCAGGAAAGGTGATATATTTCCAAGTCAGGATGGTGAGTGACTTGGAGGGGAACTTCCAGGTAGCAGTGTTTCCATCTATCTGCTGCCCTTATCCTTCTAGATGGCAGTGTTCATGGGTTTGGGAGGGGCTGCCTCAGGAGACTTGGTGAATTCCTGCAGTGCATCTTGTAGATAATACACACTGCTGCTACTATGTGTCGGTGGTGGAGCGAGTGAATGTTTGCGGATGTGGTGCCAATCAAGCGGATGGTGTCAAGCTCCTTGAGTGTTGTGGGAGTTGCACTCATCTGGGCAAGTGAGGAGTATTCCATCACACTCCTGACTTGTGCCTTGTAGATGGTGGACAGGCTTTGGGGAGTCAGGAGGTGAGTTACTTGCCGCACGATTCCTAGCCTCTGACCTGCTCTTGTAGCCTCTGACCTGCTCTTGTAGCCACAGTATTATATGGCTAGCCTAGTTCAATTCCTGGTCAATGGTAACCCCCAGGGGGATTCAGTGATGGTAATGCCATTGAACATGAAGGGGCAATGGTTAGATTCTCTCTTGTTGGAGATGGTCATCACCTGGCACTTGTGTGGCGCCAATGTTACTTGCCACTTATCAGCCCAGGTCTGGATATTATCCAGGTCTCGCTGCATTTGGACATGGACTGCGTCAGTATCTGAGGAGTTGTGAATGCTGCTGAACATTGTGCAATCATCAGCGAACATCCCCACTTCTGACCTTATGACAGAAGGAAGGTCATTGATGAAGCAACTGAAGATGGTTGGGCCGAGGACACTACCCTAAGGAACTCCTGCAGTGATGTCCTGGAGCGGAGATGACTGACCTCTAACAACCAAACCATCTTCTTTTGTACTAGGTATGACTCCAACCAGTGGCGAGTTTTCCCCCTGATTCCCATTGACTCCAGTTTTGTTTGGGCTCCTTGATGCCACACTCGGTCAAGTGTGGCCTTGATATCAAAAGCAGTCACTCTCACCTCACCTCAGGTGTTCAGCTCTTTTGTCCATGTTTGAACCAAGGCTGTAATGAGGTCAGGGGCTGAGTGGCCGTGGTGGAACCCAAACTGGGTATCAGTGAGCAGGTTATTTCAAGAGCCGCTTGATAGCACTGTTGATGACTCCTTCCATTACTTCACTGATGATTTTTACAATCATGACTACACTGCAAAAGTCCTTAATTGGCTGTAAAGTGCTTTGAGATGTCTGGTGGTCATGAAAAGTACTAATAAATGCAAGTCTTTCTATCTGATAACATTGTCAACAGTATTTCTAATACTAGTGAGATGTAATTCAGTGCAATGGACGGTCGTGGTCTATTTTATATTCAAGTTTTTCCTGTGCACTGTTGGAGAGGTATGCTTGGGCTGTGAGTTCTCAAGAGGGATATGACAGGAGCAACATCACACCAGCTGGTTAAGGTTAAATTGTTGTTTACACAAAGCCATGAAGAGATATTACAGTTCAGGATTCTGTGCCAATGCAAAAATCTTCATGGAATACAAGCAACAAACCTTTACAGCCTATTTCTGTTGCCCATAGATCTTATTACGGGTTTCAGTTTTCAACTCTAATTTTGTTCCTTGTTTTCCCCCTTGGAACTTCTGTACAGAATTACATGAACAGAAAGCATGATGAAAACATTACAAGGGCAAAGGGAACCCTATTGGTTTTTGGTACCATCACTGGATGTCTAGCTTTCGCTGGTAGAAACAATCCCCTTGATTGGAAAACATTTAAGTATATGTTGCTCTGAAGTAAAAAACACCACATGGATTATGGGTCAGCGGGGCAGGGAGGGAGGGTGGGGGTTGTGCCGGGGGAGAGGTTGTTCTTTATTGCATGTAGCACCATCGCTGAAACATTAGCTTTCCAATATACCAGAGCTGTTCTTCTCGTTTCATTCTTTTGCACATGGGGCCAGGCAGCAGTGACACCACTTAGTCTCATTCATCTAATAGATTCTTGGTGGGATGAAGCCACATTGGCTGGTTTGTGTTTTATCTCAAACTCTGATAATAATAAAAACGAAATCATTTGCAATGTCACACCTTCACTATACCTTCCATCCTTTGCAAAACTAAATAACAACCTTTTCGATCTTCATCCATTTCTATTCACCTTTACAGCCTTTAGAGGAAAGCAATGGATTAGTTATTAGTGTTGTTATGCCTCATGGCGTACTGTGATAAATTATAATAAGTTATGGAACATGTCAATATGTTATAGAGGTTTCCTTAGAAATACCAAAGAGCTGCCATGTGCTTCATGCTGGACATTCTGGAGTGAATTTGCACAGAGTGGAAGAATCTGAACTCAAACCTTGGAAATTGCAACTTCAGCATTTAAATCTCTAACTAAAATGGCATTTTCAATCCAAATTTTCTCCCCCACTTGAAGCCAATGACTCCATCTTGGATATAGTTGCATAGGTAATCAGGACTCCAACACAGTGGCCAGTCTTTAGTTTTGGGTCTATGCAGTTATTGGCGGCAAGCCATTCAGTCATGGATGGGGGACATCCTAGCATCTGGCCACCGAATGTTAATTGCAATGGCTTCACCACCACAACATCTGTGATAAACTCACCCAGCCCAGAACAATGATCGAATTGGGGTCATCCTGATTTGTGATGCTTGGTATCACACTTGAATAGCGTTCGACCCCGAGCAAACAGGATTTTCTAATTGTAACATCAGTTTTGTTAATAACTTTGAGCATTTTCTGCTGCAAATGCTTCTTGACTGTAATTCCTCAGTATGGGTGGAGTTGGATATAGTCTGAAAGTTATGGAAGCTGGACACATTTTGAAAGAAAAATTGAAAACAAGCTTGTAGTTTGTCCTTAACTTAGGACCATGGAGCCAAATAGAGAGCTGTTGAATTCAGTCCAACATACTAAAATATAATTTCTGAAACTAAACTCCTCTTCTGTTTCATCAAAGTCACTCAAGCTTATCATCAAGCTTACTTTCCTTTCAAATTCAAGCAATCTTGACATATTGTTATGCTCAATTGTGCAAACTAATGTGATAAATTATTAGCTCCAGCCATGTACAGTGGAAGTTCATCCACTGAACAGAGTATTAAGAAAGACATAATGGGATTCTAAGTAAGCATGCAATAATTCCTGGAGCCAAAGAAGGTATCTGCTTGCCTGCTAAAGAGTTTTAAGGATTATAGCAGTTAAATAGAGCAGTTGAACATTTTCAGCAAGATGTCAAGTTAGTTATTTCTTCATTGACAAGACACATTGTTCTGACACATTTTGGTGGTTTACTTGGCATGATTTTCTGCCAACAACTTCATTGCATGGTGAGTAATTGAGTATGACTACAGCAAAAGTTTATTGCACTGGTCATGGCTGCAGACAAGATGGGTTATGGAGCTTTGTCGAACAGCAGCAAGTATCTAATGTATATCCTGACCCACCAGCTGACAGGGTCAAAGTTCTCAGTTTCACTCAACGTTTCTCCAGTACATGGTTGATTATGCTGTCAATTACATGACAATGAGAGAACTGTATTAATGTGGTGACCTTCATGTCCTCAACA
Organism: Carcharodon carcharias; assembly: GCF_017639515.1. NCBI lineage: Eukaryota > Metazoa > Chordata > Chondrichthyes > Lamniformes > Lamnidae > Carcharodon > Carcharodon carcharias. The sequence goes on along the minus strand of NC_054491.1, from coordinate 8,332,461 downwards.
CATCCTAAAGTGCTTCACAGACAATTATGTTCAAAGTATGGTTTCCTAGGCAAACACATCAATGAATTTGTGCACAAAAGATCCCTTAATCAACAAACAACAAATTATATTAATAATCTGCTGGTTTGTTTTGGTGTTATTGATTGGAAACTCTGCTTTTCTTTAATTAGGTCTGAGGGATCTTATGCATCCATCTGAACAAGCAACTGGGGCCTCAGTTTTCTCCCTCTACCTCTTACTTATCTACCTCTGACAATGTAACCCTTCATCAGTACAGTACTGCACTGCAATGCCAGCCTAGATTATATGCTTAGCTCTTAAATATATATCTTGAGCTTCAAAGCTTCTGAATCAAAATGGAGTCAATGAACAGTTGAAGACACCCTGTTAAGAACAAAGCTAAATCTCATGTTAAACTGATTGGTGCTTAACCTTCATGTTGGTCATCTGCTGGACAGTGGTTTTTTTAAGCAGTAACTTAGTTATATTTTAAATTAATGACCTTTAAAGATAAATATATTTGAAAATTATATACCATAATCTACACTGAACTTGTCTACTGTGAGTTATTACATTTGGGATTTCAAAACTAAAGGTCAAAAATAAGATAGTCACTAATAAGCCCATCAGGAAATTCAGGAGAAACCTTTTTAGTCAGAGAGTGGTTAGACTGTGAAACAGCATAGTTGCACTTAAGGGAAAGTTGGATAAGTGCACGAGGAAGTAAGAAATAAAACATTATGTAGAAATGGTTAGATGAAGTAAAATGGGAGGAAACTTGTGTGAAGCTTAATTAAACACTAGCATAGACCAGTTGGCCGAAGGGCCTGTTTCTGTGCTGTAAATTCTATGCAATGACTATAAAGGGATAGTCCATTTAAGAAACAGGTTGGGGTAATTTTCACCTTCATCTAACTATCATAGAACCTGCCGAACGAATCGATGGAAATGAAAGTCAAGTCAGTCCTATGATTTCTGGGCAATTCACTCCTGCAGTTTACTACCCAACAGGAGCCTCAAGGCTGAAATAACTGCCTGTGGTTAAACACCACCTAGTAAGCTCGAAAGAATAGCAGAACAAAAATGCAGCATGTGGACAGCATCAGAAGGAAGCACAATATATTTTCATTAATGACGTATGAAGTAAATGGAATGTTAAAGGCCAGGAAGGTCGTTTAAGGCATAAGCTGGGTAATAATATTTTTGGGGGGAAAATCAGGAACTGGCAGATGTGTTAAATTAATTCCTCATCATTGACGACTATGGACAAATTCCAGATCCAAACTGGTTGGGAAATCTGTAATACATCTACAGTTCAGTAAATTATTTTGTAAGTTTGAAAGTCAGAGGATTTAGGGCCAAATGATGTCATTGATAAAGGCACTTTAGATAGCTTTCCAACAGTAACCCCATATATATTCTGCCAAGATATTAATGTTGAATACTTTGATCTACTCAAATTGGTTGTTAAATTTTGGCTTTTCGCCTCCTGAACCCGTGTCTGAGTACAGCCGAGGCTGAAAGGATAAAAGTGCCCTCTGTTTGCTGACTAAAAGATCTTAGGTCTTTGGCAAGTTCATTAGTATGCTGTTACCATAAGGAACTAATATGGGAAGTTTGCCTGAACCTTGTTGAGGTTATCACCCTCTGCACACGTGTTGTCATCTGAGATTAACAGCCAGTCTTATCAACTTAAACATGTGGTGAGCATTCTTCTATATAAATGTAAGAATAATTTTACAGCCTTATCTCCTTGCATTCTTCATGGCACAGATCTCCCAGAGTGCCAGTTATGTCTAAATTTAAATATGCAATAATTGCAGTAATGAGTAGCTTCCAGGGATTTAAATGCAGTGCCATTCATCAAGGAGGAGGAACATGAAAAGGGGGAGGAGGGTTATCAATCACCAGTGCCCCGAGCTACCAGAGTTCTCAGGGAACAACTGATCAAAGAGCATTTCACCTGAACCAACTTTCCTATCCCAAAACACTAACAGCCCCACAATACTTATTACTACCTCCTCACTACTGATTATTTTCCCTCAGTCCAACCTTGCATGTCTTGCCCTCATTTCACTCCAGCAATAAACAATGCCAAATGCAGATCAAAAAATAAATTTATTGAGCAACTCAATTCCATCTCTATTTATAACAGTTAACAGAAATGTTTTTACTTATACAACCTGACATGCCTGGGAGAATTGTTTTCCCCAAAATATACTTTATTTTTAACATTCGTAAAAATACATTACAAAACATTTCAACTTGAAAATGATAGAAAATGCAGTAACACTTGACTCGTCTCCACACAATAATGTTCCACTCTTAGATACCTCTATGCAATTCTAATTCTTTTGCTATTTACATTATACTTTCCATGTCAGGCATAAAGCCGGGAGCAAAATATTTCAAATTGAAAACTGCAAGTAGTGCAGTAGAATTCAAGTTTTCTTCATACAACGTATTCTTCTCTGAGGTAACTTAACACCATTTCAATACTTTTGTATTTATATTCAAACATAAATAATGACACACTGGTGTGTAAAATGACGCGTGATGTCGTCGGGCGTGCGTCCTGATGTCATCGTGTTGCTTCGTTTGGTGGGCGTGCGTCGGAGTCGGTGCAGACCTGCCAATAACTGATAGGCCTATTAAGGCCATGAACAAATTCCTTAATGTAATTGTTTACACTGCCCGTCCAGTTGGTGGGCAGGCAGGTGAAAAGGCCAAGTGGCCTTGACGTTTTTTAGGAAACCTCATCCACGAGCGGGATGAGGTTTCCTAAAGCTTTTACCCCTTAAGTAAGATTTTTTTCTGAAATAGAAAAACATGTCCCATCTCATATGACACAGTCACATGAGGGGACATGTTTAATTACATTTTCAAACCATTCATTTATTTATTTCAGCTCCGTACCTCAGGGAGATTGAGGGGGTCTTTCATGTGCATGGATGGAAAAGCGCTGGCCCCAACTCTCCCTCCTCCAACCGCCCGCACAGGTAGTGCTGAGCACTACGGCTCACGTTTTACGCTGGGCGGGCCTTAATTGGCCCACCCATGTAAAATGGCGGCATGGAGCCGATCGCAGGCGACGGTCGGCCCCGCTCCCACCGAGCCCACCTGCCGACTGAAAAATTCAGGCCTTCATACCTGTTTTCTATACTCATTTATCCACTCTAGTGTTTCTGTGAAGTCATTCTATGAAGTATGCATGTGGTTACTGCTGAAGTGTCTTTATGTATGACATTACAAGTATTTAGCCCTAATTACTCTGATTTTCTTAGCAACTAAATACTTTACTAAATTATGGACGTATTAAAGACTTCCCAGCCAGTTTGGATGTGGAATTTGTCCATGATGAGGACATATGGTGACACATCTGACATTTCCTGATTTTCCCAGCTTGGGGGGGTTGGGAGAGTTGGGGGGGTGGGGGGTGGGGGTGTGAAAGGTTACTGAGCTTCCATTGAGGACACTTCAGATGCCCATGATGGGTGACCTCAAACAGGTCGGGGCCTAGAGTACACATTTGTGAATGGCAACATTTTGGTATGGCAGGGGCAGTCTGGCCTCTCTGGCTGTGTGGCTGGCTTAATGTCAGGGACACTCAAAGACAAGGCAGCGGACACGCTGACTTCCTGCGAGCAGGCAAGGGAACTCCCTTGAGCCTGTTCCTCAGTACTCCTATGGTTTAAGTGCAGGAGAGGTGACACTCTTGAATCTCATGTCAAAAGTGGTCCCCAAAGGACAAGATGCCCCTTCTCACATCAGTCTCGCCCCACACGCTCTGCATAACAAATTGCAAATGCTTTCACCAGTCACTTCTCGCATGGTAGCTGCGAGAGCGGTCAGGAGAGCACCATTGTCTGGGTCACCTCTCCGAAGGCTCTTTATAGCCTGTGGGAGACCTTCACAAAAGCTGGAACTACACTCACACATTTCTGCAATATTTTACTCAAACTGGCAGGCTGCCCTGTACACCAAGCAACTCGTGGAATATACACCCTGCCCAGTAGTCTCCCTCAGTAACTTAGGGCCTTAAAGTCAGCATTTGAGTCCCCTGCTGTAGAACTATTACGTGATTTTACCCTCTGGCATGTGGTATCATATCTCCTCACCTTCATTCTTTCACACATGTGTCCGGTGATCCACCATGTGTAGCCCTCAACCCCAGATTCTAAAGTATGATTGGTGCCAGCATCTGAGCTGGTTTGCCGGAGGGTGAGGTTGAGTGATGCTGCATTATCAGGAAAGCTGGTCTCCACTGGCAAAGACATCTCCCCATTTCCTGCACCTGAAATGAAAATGAGGGGCACGGGTTAGCTTTTAGTGTGAAGGGAGAGCAGAGAGAGGTGACTGATGAAATGTTTGCAGTTTGTTATGTAGCATATGTAGAAGGGAATGTGAGGAAATGATGTGAGGAAAACTTGCTTCATAATCACCACAGCTGTGTCTCTCCCCCATCTCTGATCAGTGGCGTGGTCTCCTTGAGGTGGGAGAGGGTATGCAGGTGACAATGAATATTGCCTGCAACTCCCTCCCCCCACCACTCTCCTGGACTTGAACACAAAAATCAAGGCTAACGTTCCTGTGTAGTGCTGAGGGATGCTGCACTGTCAGAGGTGCCTTATTCCGGATGAGACGCTAAACTAAAGCCCCATCTGCCTGGATGTAAAAGATCCCATGGCACAATTTCGAAGAAGAGCAGGAGAGTTATGATTTCCTGGTCAATATTTGTCCCTCAATCAACATCACAAAAAACAGATTATCTGTTCATTACCACACTGCTGTTTGTGGGAGCTTGCTATGTGCAAACTGGCTGCTGTGTTTCTGATATTACAACAGTGACTACATTTCAAAAGCAATACATTGGCTGTAAAGCATTTTGAGATGTCTGGTGGTTGTGAATATAAAGCCCTCCCTCCATCCTTTCCTTCCTTTCTCAATGCTAACAAGTTTTTCTCCTGTGCACCTATTTTGGAAAAATATCAAATTCTAAGGCCACAGTGGTCATAATGAAAAAGTAATCATTTACTGCTGATAATGTCCCTTATCTGAACAAACTCCTCCAAAGTAATCCTTTAAACAACTGCACTCCTTTTACTGATCTGATATCAACAATGGCCTTTTATTAATCACATGCCAAATGGCTTTAAACCAGTTGGCATACATATAAGGGCAACATACAGCAGAAGAGCACTTTGCGCACAGGCATTTGTGGTTAAAGGGGCAGGTTAATCCAAACTCAAACTCCATGATGTAAAGTGGACAAAAATATTTGTTTCTTCATTTTCCTTATTTTAAATTGAACATGAGGCCTTTCCAGCATGTGCTTAACAAACACCCTAACCTCTGAGTCAGAACGTTGTGAAATCAAGCCCACCGTAGACTTGAGCGCATTGTCTTGGCTGAAAGTTCAGTGCAGTACTGAGAGAGTGCTGCATCGGTGCAGTACTGAGAGAGTGCTGCATCGGTGCAGTACTGAGAGAGTGCTGCATTGGTTGGAGGTGCTAAGGTGGATGCTAACATGGGATATGCCTGATATAAATGGAGTGGTTGCACCCCAAAAACAGCTTAACACCCCGCTTACACCAGCGGTATGTTGCCATATTCTCAAAGAGGCCTTCTGCTGAGAAGACAAAGTGCCTGTTCAGATGATAGAGCCTTTTAATACGCAAATGAAGGTCCTATGCAGGGTCACCAACTGTCCTGTATTTTAAAGGGATTGGGCCTTAGTTTGGCTGTTTGCCCTGTGCCCCTTAAGAGACGCCTGTTCTCCCTTGTTTCAAGGGCCGGTTGGAAGCTGAGTCTAGGAGTCATCTCTTGCTTTTGCCTCTTTGTTTTTTTTGTGAGCATAAACACTGTGGCCGTTGGCCTGCAGGGATAGTTGATAGTTGTGGTTACCTGCACACCCCCCCACCCCCCACTCCACCACCCTCCGCCACTGGGTCCCATGGTCAAAGCGTCTCTCGTCTCTTACTGTTTTTCACAAGAGTCGGTCACCCTTATCCTACAACCTACACCGTGCCTTGATTACCATTCTGACGGACAGCTGGATGTTGCTTGCATGCACACACTTTCTCTGGGTGGTGTAACGATGCAAGACACCAGAAAAGTAAGTTGAAAATTATATTTGTTGGATCAAGAGGAGTAGGAGTGAAACTCTGCCTTCCACAAGAATAATATTGGCTGCTACTGCTCTGAGTTTCCTCCTCCCACTATGTTTGCACTCCAACCCCACCATCCACAAAATCTATTAACTTACTGGCCACCCAATACTGTACTGGCCAGAGCTGGTGTTCAGCAGCCGTTTGGTGCAGCTATTTGCCAGTGACATGGTAATTAGGCTCAGGCCTCAAAATGGACCAAGCCTCCTATTGGTAAGATTGGGCAGCCCACCAGTCATTACCCAATAATTTTAATCTATCCTAACATCTTCCTGATGTGAAGTTGAACTAAGATTCATCTGCTTGTTTAGATAAAGATCCACTGACAATATTTGGAGTGCTGCTGTTGTTCTGGCTAAATATTCTTCCCTCATCCAACAATCTCCAAATCAGATTAACTGGTCATTCATTCATTGCTAGGAAAACTGAAAGATCTGAAGGTGGTTTCATCAAGGGGAGGTCATGCCTGACAAATCTGTTAGAATTCTTTGAGGAGGTAACGAGTAGGTTAGACAAAGGAGAGCCAATAGATGTTATCTACTTGGATTTCCAGAAGGCCTTTGACAAGGTGCCGCATAGGAGGCTGCTCAGTTAGATAAGAGCCCATGGTGTTAGAGGCAAGGTACGATCATGGATAGAAGATTGGCTATCTGGCAGGAGGCAGAGAGTGGGGATAAGGGCGTCCTTCTCAGGATGGCGGACAGTGACTAGTAGAGTTCCGCAGGGGTCGGTGTTGGGACCACAACTTTTCACTTTATACATTAATGATCTAGATGAAGGAACTGAGGACATCCTGGCTAAGTTTGCAGATGATACAAAGATAGGTGGAGGGACAGGTAGTATTGAGGAGGCGGGGAGGCTGCAGAATGATTTGGACAGGTTAGGAGAATGGGCAAAGAAGTGGCAGATGGAATCCAACATGGGTAAGTGTGAGGTCATGCACTTTGGTAGGAAGAATAGAGGCATAGACTATTTTCTAAATGGGGAGAGAATTCAGAAGTCTGGAGTGCAAAGGGAGTCTTAGTCCAGGATTCTCTTGAGGTTAACTTGCAGGCTGAGTTGGTAGTTAGGAAGGCAAATTCAATGTTGGCATTTATTTCGAGAGGACTAAAATATTAAAGCAGGGATGTGCTGCTGAGGCTTTATAAGGCTCTGGTCACACCAATTTTAGAATTTTATGAGCAATTTTGGGCCCCATATCTAAGGAAGGATGTGCTGACCATGGAGAGGGTCCAGAGGAGGATTCATGAGAATGATCCCAGGAATGAAAGGCTTAACATATGAGGAACGTTTGAGGACTCTGGGTCTATACTCAATGGAGTTTAGAAGGATGAGGGGGGATCTGATTGAAACTTACAGAATACTGAAAGACCTGGATAGAGTGGATGTGGGGAAGATGATTCCATTAGTATGAGAGACTAGGACCCGAGGACACAGCCTCAGAGTAAAGGGAAGACCTTTTAGAACAGAGATGAGGAGAAACTTCTTTAGCCAGAGAGTGGTGAATCTATGGAATTCATTGCCACACAAGGCTGTGGAGGTAATGTCATTGAGTGTACTTAAGACTGAGATAGATAGGTTCTTGATTGGTAAGGGGATCAAAGGTTATGGGGAGAAGGCGGGAGAATGGGGTTGAGACATTTATCAGCCATGATTTAATGGTGAACAGACTCAATGGGCCGAATGGCCTATTTTCTGCTCTTATGTCTTATTAGCTGTTTGTAAGACTATGCAATACATAAATTAAGTGCTGGGTTTGTTTCCTTAACAACACCGTAACACTGTACTTGAAAAACAACTTGCACGTGAAATACTTTGGGGTCTTCAAGGTGATGAGAGGCCACTGTGTAAATGTTAAGTTCTTTCTTTTTCATTTTCCTTTTCCTGGTCCAGTTTTTTCTCCTTTCCCTCCTTCTTGAGCTGGAAACAAAATTGTGTCATGAAAGCGTGCTTTAGGTCAAATAATGATCTTTGATCCGCTGGCTGGAAACCTGATTTGAACTTTTAAAAATAAATACTTTTTAATTTTCAGCTTTTAAAGGTGACTTGAACTTGCATCCAATGATGGCTACCCCAGTTTGCATCACTGTATATACCACATTCAAATCAGAGACACCATGTCTGAAAAATCCACCAAAGACATTGGCTTCGGGGGAATGTGAAGGACCAACATCTACAGCCCCATTAGCAAAACATTGAAGCAATCACCAGAGTATTCAACTGTTGGAAATGAACCATTAAGCCTAATGTCTTGGGCAATGGGGCCCTGGTTAAGAGAGCATCCCAGACATGATGCAATCAAGTTATCCTTGGAATACACTGGCAATGATCTTATTTTGATCCCTTGGGCAGCTGGAGAGAAAAGGTCATGTGACAACCCAACTCTTTCTATGTTTAAGCTCTGTTTCCTTTGCAGAACTGAGGACAAGCAGCTAAGGTGCTGAGAGCGAGAGAACTTGAGTGGGATCCTTCCTGCCTCCTCTCTCCAACCCACCTTGCAAGCTTTGAGCTCCATTTGCTGACCATGACCATCGAGGAACGTGCTTGCTGAAAACAGAGACTTCTTAAAATAATTTAACCCAGCGTCACTGTCTCCGAAAGAATAATCAAACCAGCTGTCTACATCTTTAAATTGGAAGCATCAGGCCCATTGAAGGAAATTCACAAGACAACCAAATTCAGCCTGAAGCCCGTTGAGTCACCAAACTACAGACTGTTTATTCCTTTTAATGTTTTATGGGGTCTAATTTATCAACCTTTCCTTTCTCACTCTAATCTATTTGTGAATGTGTGTGTGAACTTCAAGTGTGTGTGTTTGTGCAAAAGTCAGAACATATTTTATTATTTTACTTAGGTTGGTTTAAAAATATTAAAGCTAATCTCTTTCTTTGTTAACCTAGAAAAAAGTCTGATTAGTTCTTCTATGATCACAGTGTGTAAACAGTTAAGTGTTTACTAAATTAACAAATATATCCTTTTCAAAACAAAAATATCTGTTGCGGTCAAATGAGGAGAGGGAAAGAGGGGAACCATTCAACTCCTCCTCACCTGATAGTCACAGAAATTTGGGGGCTGCATCTGAATCGAATGCACAAACGTAGAAGTGGGAAACCAAATTGATTACTAGAAGTAACTTAAAAACTTCACTCCAGGTTTTCTTGTGACTTGCAGTGCTAGAGTGCTAAAAATGTTCACATTCAAAGCCAGTAGCTTTCTAGAACAGAAGTAACATACTGCAGATGCTGGAAATCTGAAATGGAAACAGAAAAGGCTGGAAAAAAACTCAACAGGCCCAGCAGCATCTTTGGAGAAAGAAACAGAGGCTTGGATTATTCCCTCGTCGGGCATGCACAATCAGTGGGCCCGGGAGTGGTCGGGAAATGGGCCCCTGACTGCAATCGGCCTCCGACTGCGATTTCACGCTGGCTGGCCAATTAATGGCATGAAACTCACGGAGAAGGCAAAGAGGTGAGCCACTCGACCCCTCATCACCTGATCGTAACAATTGTTTATAAGCTGAAAAACATTTGATCAATCCCTGATGGTCTTTTGGGAGGGAGGGACATTTGAGCTCTCTCAATGTAATGGTCAGCAATGACGTTTGAAAAATAATTCTTCCCTTTCAGGGGTCATGTAAGCATGTCTGAATGCGATGTTTTGACCTGTTGTAAAAGTAAATTTAAGTAAGAACTATGTATTCAAACTTCATGAAAGCAAACAAGATGTTCATTTAAAAAGAAATTTTGTAATGCTGACGAATAATCTGTAGCTTGAGCCCAGAACCACCAGTTAATGGAGATTTTGGTATTTGATGCACAGAATTAACATCTGGGGAAGGTTTATATAAATAGCTTAACTCTGAACATTCCTTGTTGAGACATTTAAACTTAAACTTCAACAATGTGCATGCCCTCAGTGCTAAATACTACTGTATTATGCCAAATTCAATATACATTTAAGGCAGGCAGACTGATAAATGTACTATACAAGAGCTGCTGAAAATGAAACATCCATTATTCCCACTGGGATAATTATTCTACTTTACTATATGAAAGCCATATACATTTATAACTGACTGACAAAATTAATTACTCACATCTGCAAAACAAAAATCCATTAGAGCTGCATAGAAATGAACCAGAACAGATTGGACTATTTCAACATTTTTATTCAATGCCATTTTTAAAAATGCCAATTTTTTAATGTGCTCTTGGGATGTGCTTGTTGCTGGGAACTTTGCATTTATTGCCCATTCCCAGCTTCCTTGATAAGGTGCCAGTAAATGCCTTCAGTGGTTTGAAAGGTTTACTAGATCATTTCATGGTGCAGTTAAGAGTCAATGATGTTGGTGCAGGAGAGGAATCACTTAAAGGCCAGACCGAGTAATGAGGCAAGTTTCCTTCCATAAAGGACATTAGTGAACCAGTTAGGATTTTGCAACAATCCAACAAATTCGCTTTTGCTAATTTTAAGATTTGAAAATAAAAATGAATTCAAATAGTAAAATTGTCATGGCGAGATTTGAACTCAAGTTCTCTAATTTAGTAACCCAGTAACATAACACTACTGTATGCACCGTAAGCCAAACTCCTCATCCCACCACCACAGGTGGTCAGTTGCAGTGGCAGATTTGCCATGAATTAAACCATGCAGTGACAAGGGGCCCCCAAACAACAAGGGGCCCCAAAATGCAGGACAAATCTGACAAATGAATTGCAACCTGCCAACAAAAAAGCCCCCCTCAAGGCCCTGGGACCCCTCCCCCCCCCACCTCCACTCCCTCAAGGCCTCAGGGCCCCCCTCTCTCCTCTCTCAAAGCGCTCGGACTGCCTAACCGACCAAGGCCTGGGAGCCCCTTCCCCCCCTCCCTCCTCTCCACTGACAAGATGGGATCTGGATGCCAAACTGGTTATCTTTGTCTGCCAAATAACGTATACCAAGGGAGTGATGGTCTAAATCAAGATGACATTTACTGGTTTCCTTTGCACTGATAGACAGTAGAATGTGAGTTGGCCATGGTCTAAGATTGCCGCTTTTTGTGTTGCAGAGAGTTTCTACGCGTGTGTTTGTGTGCACGTGTGGGTCAGATCCCGGTGGGTACACGGATTTTGGGGATTGTAGGGGAAAGAGAAATCATGGGGTACAAAAGGACAAGAGCGCCACAGACATTGGGTGTTTGCCAAGTGTGATGGAAAATGGTCACCATCCACTCCTCCCAGCTTAACGGCAACACTATGCCACATTTAGTCTTGTAACTCACTCCTTGTCCCCCCCAAGACCCTGGGGCCCGGTTTCCCCTTCCCCATCAAGGGCCCGGGAACACCTCCCCTCCTCCCAAGGCTCTAGCATTGCCTTCCCCTGTCCCTCAAGGCCTCGAGACACCCCCTCCCCACCACCTCAAGACCCTGGGACCCCCCTCCACTCCTTCAGGGCCCCCCTCTCTCAAAGCCCTCGGACTGCCTAACCCACCAAGGCCTGGGACCACCCCTCTCCCTCCCTCCTCCCCACTGACAAGATGGGATCTGGATGCCAAACTCCAAGGCCACCAACACACTGAGCAGCCAATCAGCTGAAGTAGAAATAGAAACAGGTGCTTCTTGACAGGTTAGTTAGAAATAAACCTTCAATAATCTGCTAACAACTCCTTATAAAACATTTTTTTTTGGTGGTTATTACTTCCCCAACATTTAAATTCCCATGCCCACGTTTGATTTTTATGAATGGGCTGGAGCGAGAACCCAGGACATTGTCCAGTTATGGGGTGGTCACAGAGCAGTAGAGGAGGTCATTCCAGCTGGTGCTGCTCTCCAAAAGGAGACGTACAGGGGGCTAGTGGGGGGAGATAAGAGGCAATGTTCTTTTTCTTGGCTGAATTCAGGGGTGGGCAGTGGAGTTGGGGGGGGGGAGGGGGTGGTGGGGTGAAAATGAAGCTGCGCACAGGGCCCCACTAACTCTAAATCCGCTGCTGGTCTGTAGATTTCTGGGTGCACCTCAAAATAAGCAGCCTGCCGTTCTACAGACTTAGAGAGCTTTTTTTTTGGTAAGTTGGTAATTAAAATTGACCACACAATTTCCATCTTCAAATTTGCTTGCTAAAACTTATTTTACAGTTAAACGAAGAAAATGCAGCAAAATGTTGCATTGCAGAAAGACATCAAAGGAATGAAATTTAGTCTGAAAGTGAGTCTTCAAATCAGTGTTTATACCTGTCTGTCTGGCAGCCTAAAGCATCTGGGGGATTTACACTTCAGATTTTAATTCAGTCCTCACTGCAATTTACTCACATGGGAGGTACCACCAATTCTTCTCTTTTTCTCTTCCACTCTCCTGAAGGCAATAACTTTTGGCTCAGGTATAATTCCAGCAGTACCTGTAGGGTATTAGAGTTTTGAAAAGTGCAATGTGCATATTGTTCAATTGAAGTTGCTATACAGTTCTATATCAGTAGAGGGAACCTGCAAGCAGAGGCACAAAGAAGCTGTTTTAATAAAAGTGCATGTGCACTTTTAATTCTGACTGTTTCTAGTCTCAAGAACTGCACAGTATCAATAATCCTCATCATCCACCTGCCAATTCTTCATGAAGTTACTGCTAGCACCTAAGATATGGTTACTTGGTACAAACTGAGGTTGGAACCCAGGGCATGTGTGAATAAACCTGCTGAGCTATCACAGGGTTCAACTGGGCTGGATATGCGTTTGTTGTGCCTGAATCTGATGCTTAGATCGATATTGGGTGGTCTATCCAACTGTATTCCTATTATGGTTTAATTATATATGGATGCTTTAATTGTATATGGACTTTTGGAAGGCATTCAACAAAACATCACACAGGAGACTTATTACGAAACTAGTGCCCATGAAATTAAGAGGAAAGTGGTGGTATGAATATAAAATTGGTTCAGTGACAGGAAGCAAAGGATGGTGGTGGGGGGTGGGGGTGCGTTGGGGGTGAATGATTTTCAGACTGGTTTGTGCTGGTGTTTCACATGGGTCAGTTTTGGGTCCAATAGTCTTTTCAATTTTTATAAACAACCTAGGCTTGGGCATTCAAAGCTGCTTTATAAAGTCTGCAGATGAAACAATACCTGACAAAGTCGTGGATAGTCATGAAGATAGCTATCGGTTTCAGGATGACATAGACAGGTTGGTGACAAGGGGAGACGCATGGCAGATAGAGTTCAATGCAGAGAAGGGAGGACTAGTATGGAAAGACAATATGGTACATACAGTAATGTTATGTTACTGGGTTAGTAAATTAGAGAACATGAGTTCAAATCTCGCCATGACAATTTTACTATTTGAATTCATTTTTATTTTCAAATCTTAAAATTAACAAAAGTGAATTTGTTGGATTGTTGCAAAATCCTAACTGGTTTGACATGATTTTGAAAGGTATAGCTGAGCACAGAGATCTTTGGTGTCCATATTCATAAATCCTTACAGTGACAAGATAAGTTGATAAGGTGCCTATCAATTATTTGGTTTTATAAATTGAGGAATAGAACATAAAAGCAAACAGATTATGCTACAACTTTGTAAATCAACAGTTAGGGCTCATCTGCAGTATGGTAGACAGTTCTGGGCACCTAATCAGGAAAGATGCGAAGGCCTTAGAAATGCTGCAAAGGAGGGTTAGTGGGATGTTACCAGACTTAAGTTATGAGGAAAAATTAGGCTGTTCTCCTTGTGACAGAGAAGATAAAGTTGTTTCTTAATAGAAGTTTTGAAGATGATAAGAGTTTATGACAGGGTAGGGAGAACAATAATTTCCTCTGGTGAGTCAGTCACTAACTAGAGGTGAGAGATTCAAAATCATTGGCAGAAGTTCTAGAGGGGAAAATATTTTTTCACTCAGAATTGTCAGGGTCTGGAAACGCTCGACCTGAAAAAGGTATCGTAAGCTGATTCATAAATACTTTTAAAAGGGAATTGGACAGGTACTTGATGAGTGACTTACAAGGGTATGGACAAAAAGCAGGGGCTGGGACTAAGCTCAATTGCTCTTTCAAAGAGCCAGCACAGACACAGTGGGCTGAATGCCACCCTTCTGTGCTGTGTGTTTCTATAGTTCTAAAAGTCTTTTGAGTTTATCGATCTCCCGGTTTGATTAGCAACATGGACTTTAAGGCACTCAGCGAGGATCTTGCTTGTTTGACAGCATCAGATGTTCCTCTCTGTGAACTGTGCAGAGAAGCTGTTGGACCGTGGATTATGAGCAACTTCAAAATGAAGATAAAAACTGACACTAACCCTCTTTGAATATTAAACAGTTGCTTAATATATTCATATTCCATCCCTTGTCTGCAATATTAATTGAAACGTGTCTGCTTATTTTAAATAGAATACTGTTAATACAGGATACTACTAATGTTACAAACAACTAAACTTCACCCAAATGCATTAATGATTTATATCCTAGTATTCAGAGAGGACATTTTCAAGGTACTGCATTCATTAGTTTACTCACAAAGTACTGACTTGCAGTTTCCTTCTCCTCTATTCAAATCATTTGACTGTTTTCCTTTGACCTTTTAAATGATCCTATCACACATGAAGATTTTGCATTGTTTTCCAAATACACCTCTATGACATTCTGCTTTCATAACTGAAAATTTGTCATTTGTATATTAATGTGCGAGATTGTGGATAAAATGGAAGAATTAGACAATGCTTGTAACTTTTAATAAAGTTGTATGATTTAGAAAAATGACCTGAACAAACTTTTGGACAATTTTCAGCTTTGTGTCAAAGAGTTAAACTATGTCAATTAGCAAATCTTAATTGAGGTTCAGGCTGCAAAAATGCATGCACTTTGCTGCAGTACTGTAGTTCAGGTAATTAGTCTGCTGAATAACCTCAATAATTCCATGTTTATCATCTTCAAAAGGTTTTCTCATTGTTGTCTTGTATTTTTGTAGTCCTGTTTAATTGTTTAATTATTGCAGAGCTGTGTGCTTTGCCTTGCCATTGCTGCCTTGAAGCTGTGCTACAATAATTACAGGTAATGGTACTTGTGACCACCTGTTTAACAGCTGTACTCCCATCGAGACAAGGCCTGCCCACACTCTTAGTGAGGACTGCTGATAAGGTCATTGTTTAAAATGAAGTCTGATGATTTAAAGGAAGATGAAAAATTAATGTCCTTCCCCATAACATAAAACTGGCCTGATGTGACATTTTTCTCAATATTAAGCATATTAGCAAGTATAACCTTATGAAAAAACATAAAAATGAATGGGAAATTCTGGCTTTTGCAAGCTGGGACTGAAACCCCAGCAGAGTTCTCACCAGCTCAAAAGTTGGCGTAAGCCAGCCTCTACTTGGCTAACTTAACCTGTGGTTATGTAACAGCCATTTGGATGTTTATTGGCTTGATGTAGGCCTTCTGCCCCAATCTGGGAGGAAATCCTCTCTCCGAGAGCTGCCATCCAATCAAATGGCTAGGAGCTCTCTTGTTCCAGCAGCGCCACTGGGAGCGGTGGCCACGGTTGGGACTGCAGTCAGTCCCCAAGCAAGGTATTCAACAATGGAGCCCGAAGAAAAGTAAGTCCAGGGTTTCGCTGGGGCCAGGCTAACAGACCCTGTCAAGGGATCTATTAATTGGGCATTAAAGGGTCTCAATAGGCGAGCATGCTGTCGGAAGCCTTCCTCATGGCTGGTAAAATTGCAGTGGTGGTGGGTGGGGCAGGAGCTATTAGGTGGCAGGCATGGTGCCACTGCCCTGACACCCAAAATTTACAGCCTGCTATCCTAAATTTCTCATTATAAAATATACACTAGACTGACATCAACTGCGTCATACTTACCACTGTGATTTCAATCTGTCAACAAGCTAAAAGCCTTGAGTTTCTGCTTTTCATTTAATATTTTGTAATAGGTTGTTCACACTCTAACACATGAGTTAGTTCTGTCTTTGAATCTGTGCAGGGTTAACTGGTAGAATAGTCCACGAGAAACAGTTCATCTGGAAGAACAATAAAAGCCAAAAGGAAATTTCTTGAGGGAAAAGGACCCAGTGGGGATCAAAATGCACTTAGCTTTTCCCTTCTTCCTTTTGGAGAGATACTGAATGTCAGAACTCTAGGTAACCAACTATGCTGCCTGCTCATAAAAGACCAAAGAACAACTGCCTTAACAAGGACCTCCCACATTGCAATGTACTGGGAATTTGGGAAGAGTCAAGTGCATCTTCTGTGCAGGTGGTCCACCTGCACAGAATATGCCACTGTTTGAGAGAGAACAATGTTGGCAGAAGAAAAGTTATAGATTCCATATGGAGACCTAACAATGCTGATGTCCATTAATAGTTCAGTACTGAGAATTGGAATCTGTGTACAAAATTTGGCTGAGACAGCTTGACCCTTTTTTCTTTTCCTTCCAATATTTCTGATTAAAGGGACAAAGTTTCGTGAAATACTAGAAATGAAGACATATGCTGGATGTTATATAACTGAGTCCTGACAATGTGATTTATGTGAAGTAAAATATGTATCTATTTTCTATAATACAAATGGAAAAGTGTTAGTCATTGATTGCAGCGGTATGTTGCTTTCAAAATAACAGTAAGGCTCATGGCACTTGCTATTGTTTGTGTGCAAAATGGTACAAGGGCCAGATGGCTGGTTAAATACAATAATCCAAGGGTTGCTGTCCTAGTTGTGCCACTCTACCATTAGCTGGAAGCTTGCTGTCTTGCCTCATTATTCAAATGCGTCAGTGTGTGAAGTTACTATATGTACATGGAAGATACATACTTATCTCACAGCAGAAAGCAACGCTTTGACTATTTCAGTATAAGAATCCTTTTAACAATGTGAAAACTGCTAATTACTGCTATTCATTCTCTCTTGCATTGAAAATTAACTTTTGCAAAGTGTTGTGTCGTTCATTCTGGTTTAAATGTTTTGCAGATTTTAAAAGATATAACATTTAAAAAATAATGCTTTTCTTTTCTATCCCTTCCAAAACTTATTTCCCTCTTTTTATTTCTACACCTGACATTGAATTCAGCCAATTTAATTTTGACTTTCTTCCCAATCCTTGCACTGTTAATTTCACAATTCTTCAATCTGATTGGTTATGGAGATACATTCTTGCTTTTACTCTGTGCACAGGTCCTACATGCCCAATTTTCCTCACTGTGGTATTATCAGCTCATGCTTTCATCAACTTGTCATGTCAAAAACTATAAAAACCTAAAGGTGCAAGGTTAGTGTCACTTAGAATGAAAATTATGGTCCATGGTAATATTATTTTATAATGAATAGTTATGTGACAGTAAATTAGATGTTACAAGTGAGATTTCATACTCAGGATTTTGAACTACTGTAAAATAACTTAATTTATATCTTATAATACTTTAAAATGTTTGAGATGATGTGTAATTAAAAATCAAAGTATTTTCCATGTTAACTAATTACCTGCAAATGGAAATGAAAGTATGAACTTGGAAACTGAGTAGAATTCAACTGACAATCGTAAATACACTGTAACCTCTCCAGTCTGGAAATCCATTGTTCGGAAGCACCAGCTGTCTGAAAATTTCTTGAGCTGATCCAGCTTCATTTTGGTATAGTACTTTGGGGGCAGAAACATGGAAGATGCAGTATTTGGATAAATGAAACAGTTTTTACTATTGCTTTGTAATGTTTTACGTTTCAGACAAATATTTTATCTATGATGTTTTCCAATTCACACACTTGTGGTTAGGCATTCTAATGTCATGTTATAATCCAGAACATTCCAAAATCCAGAAATAACTTGGTCCCAAGCATTCCTGATGGGTAAGGTGACAGTGTAAAAGTGTAATTTCTTTGCATATTAATACCTGTCTTTATAAAATGCCTTGGGAGAGGTTGAGTTATATTATTATAAACTACAAAGAACAAAGAAACAGGAAACAGAAGAGTGAAGGCAAGGTGAAAACTCAGAAAATATATAATATGCAACATTTAGTTATTTTCTGGTAATCTGCCACAAAGTGGATGTCTTAATGCTAATTACCCTCATGCCTTGACCCTTTCTGCTTTCTATAAGTGTTATGAAGTGGCAGATGATGTGTGCCAGGCGGAGCAAATCCACGAGGGAAACTTGATCATGCAGTCACAACTGTTTTGCAATTTGTATTTTATTTTGAGATGTGTGCCCTGAATTCAAAAGTATTAAAACTGCCATGACTTCAGAGGTTTTTAGAAAACTAAATTAAACATTTATTAACAGAAGGAGAGTTCAACCTCATACATAGGTTTACAAATTACTACTATAATAAATCCTAAAATTCCTAAATAATTTGGCTTCCAGTTACACTCACTTTAAGCAACAGTAAAAAAAACAAATAGATTTAAACAGACCCAGGCAAAGCAATACAATATCCTGGGCAGTGGAATTCAAAGTGAGTTTTCTTAGCTTCAGTTCCTGTGGACAGCAACTTGATACACAGTTGCTGGAGGCTTTTCAAACTTGTGTTAGACCTTAGAAATGCCTTCTCCTCTGACACTTAGCCTCATCTCCTTTATACATGTTTCTCCCTTTTTTAATGCAAATTCCATTGTTCCGATCTGCCTTTGGGACTTTACCTTTCTCTTAATATAAATCTTTCATAGTGCGCATTTTATCAATAACCTTTGGGAAAAATAAACACATTGTTTGGTTTAGCTTGTTCTGGCTAAGTGTAACATCTCACCATCTCTTTGAAATTCAAACTACCCTAATTTATCTAAAAATGCAAATTTACCTCACACCTCACATTCTAAAACTTCAGCCATGTTTATGTATTTAGCATTGAAACCTAGCTTTTTGTTGGTGACTGAAAGCCTCCAGACCAACTGTATATAATTCAATGAAATCCCACGGACACACACATACACACAGAGGAGCTATCTAAATACCACCTTATACCTTTATAATAAATCACAATAATATGAGAATTATTATATTTTCATGACACTCTCCTCCTTACAGGAATATGAAATGTCATAATTTAAAAAGACGGCTTCATTTTCTTAACCCATCTTACGCTACCTCCTGTACTTATCTATAAACTCACACTGTTACATTACCAGATGCATGCATTAACATAACAACATATACAAATCCTTGGTATCAATGGAAATCAGTCCAGTCCAGCATTCAAGTTTTTAAATGTCCAATTTTCCCTTTGAGCTTCAAGCTCTTGACAATGCATCTGCAATTTGATTTTCTTGTCCAACACATGTGTAATCTGTAGATTAAATGGTTGCAGTAATAAACTCCATCCGAATAGCCTTGCACTTCAGTCTTGAAATTTGTCTGGAGCTTTTAAAGGATTGCGGTCTGTATAAACAATCATTTCTGACTAATTGTTTGCAATGTAAATCTCAAAATGCTGCAATGCTAACACCAGACCCAGAGTTTCTTTTATCGATCGTTGAACATCTTCTCTGTTGCACACTCAAATTCTGTGAAAAATGCCCTATAAGTTTTTCAACTCCAGTTTCGCCTTCCTGTAAAAGTACCACCCCAATGCCTATATCATTTGCATCAGTGACCAACTTAAATTGCTTGGCATAATTGGGCATTGCCAAAACTAGTGCCATAGTCAATGCAGTTTTCAAACTGCCAAATGCCTTCTGACACTCCTGGACCCATTGAAACTTTGTGTTCTTTTTTGATAGTTCAGTCAATGAAACAACCTCACTACTAAAGTTTGGTACAAATTTTTGGTAAAATCCATTTATGCCCAGAAATCTCAAAGCTTCTTGTTTTGTTGTTGGCACTGGGAAATCCACAATAGCCTTGTGTTTCATATCTCTCAGAGCCACTTACATGTTTAATGGTATGGCCTAGATATATAACTGGTGCTTTTGCAAATTCACTTTTAGCCAAGTTCATCACCAAATTAGCTCCTTGTAGTCGACTAAATAATTCTTCCTGATGTTGAAAATGCACCTCTCACTGAAAACTATCATTGAAAACTATCAAGTCATCAATATAAACAGCACAATTGATCAGTCCTGCAATTGATTCTTTTATGCCAGTCTTTGAAATGTCGCAGGTGCATTTTTCATACCAAATGGAATGATTGTAAATTGATATAGTCCATCTGGCATCACAAAAGCTGATATATCCTTTGCTCTCTCTGACAATGATACCTGCCAATATCCTCTCATCAAATCAATCTTTGTGATAAATCTTGATTGCCCAACTTTCTCAATGTAATCTTACACCCATTGTATAGGATATGAATCTGCTTTTGTCACTGCATTCACCTTTTGATAGTCCACTCACGATCTTTCTGTTCCATTCGGTTTTGGTGCCATCACAGTAGGTGAACTCCAGTTACTGCAATTAGACTCGATGTCATTTTAAAGCATGAATTCAACTTCTTTCCGTACTTGTGAAAACTTCGCCACATTTAATCTATAAGGAAGGTTGCCTTATCAAAGATGAAACTGCTATGCACACACCATGTATAACTAAATTTGTCCTCCCAAGCTTATTCCCACAAATAGCTTTGTGTGACTGCAATAGCTCCTCCAAATCACTTTGACACTTGCCTGGAAGGTAACTCAATATTACATTTAAATTTTCAAGTACTCCCTCATTATCCAATTTGATTGGAAGAAAATCAATTTCATAATCCTTCATTTCTTCCTCTTTCTCCTTATCTACCACCACTGTTACCTCCTTTCATTCCTCTTCCTTGTCAAAGTACTTTTTAAGCCTCTGCTTTTTCCTTCTATCTGGAGTATGCACTAAATAACTTACTTCACTCAGTTTCTTTTCAATCCTGTAAAGCTCACTAAACCTTGTCTTTAATGAGTCATTCAGCACTGGTGACAAAACCAACCCCTTTCCCCCAGCAACAAAACTATGAGCTGTAGCTTTCCTGTCTGTCTTCACTTTCATCACTTGCTGTGATGTCTGTTCCCTAGCCGACTCATATGCTCTGCCAATCTTTCTCTGAAGTTTAATACATAATCCAGGGGTGTAGTTTCCAAATTTTGACCCACCAATTTCTTATGAATCAATTTCAGTGGTCCCCTTACCTCATAACTATAGACTAAATCGAAAGAACTAAATCCAGTCAAAACACTAGGAGCATACCAAATAGCAAATAACAAGAATTGAATGCCTCCATCCCAATCCTGTGGATAGTCCTGACTATATGCCCTT
Source organism: Carcharodon carcharias (assembly GCF_017639515.1). NCBI lineage: Eukaryota > Metazoa > Chordata > Chondrichthyes > Lamniformes > Lamnidae > Carcharodon > Carcharodon carcharias. Next base: position 8,311,139 of record NC_054491.1, on the reverse strand, counting down.
GTCATTGTTTTTAAGTTTGATGCCATCTTTCCAAAGCCCCTTGTAATTCAGGATGATAAGCTGTTAACTTAAACTATTTCATCCTAAAGTGTTTTTTACTTCGTTAAGCGGCTGTGACATGAAATTTGAACCCTGATCTGATTGTATATCTTTTGGTAAACCATATCTTGTAAAACAATTATTCAACTATTCCACTTATTCCACTATTTTCTTTGTTGTAATATTTCTCAAAGGTAACCTTGTAGACATATTCATTATTGTCAGTAAGTACTGATTTCCACTTTTAGTCTTGGGGAGGGCTCCTACACAATCAATCATGACACTAGTAAAAGGTTCTTCAAATGCTGTAATTGGAATTAAAGGTGCCAGATTAATCACTGTTTGTGGTTTCCCAATCACCTGACACATGTGACATGTTCTACAGAATTTGACTACATCTCTATGCAATCCACGCCAATAAAAATGTTTTTCTATTTTCGCCTGTGCCTTTCTAATTCCTAAATGTACCCCTATTGGAATTTTATGAGCTATTCTCAGGACCTCATTTCTATATTGAAATGGCATAACAATCTGATGAACTTCCTTTCAGTTTTCATCTGCTGAAACATGATACAGCTGCTACTTGCTTATTAACACATTACCCTTAAGGTAATCACATTTTGGAATACATTTTGCCTCTGTTTCTGAATAAGCTGTCTGATATAACTGTCTTATTTGCATATCCCTTTTCTGTAACTCTATCAACAGCCTTGAGCTAAATACCTCAGCTATATTATCCTCCATTTTTTTCTGCCTGAACAATCTTATCAAAAATAGTGTCAGCTAATTGGACTTCAACACCTTCTTCCTGCCTTTTAACTTCCTGTTCTTCCTGTTTCAACCTGTGAGCCTGTAATCATGTTATCACACAATCTGGAAACAATTCAGGATGCTCTTTCTGCAACATCTCTGTTGAAAACACCTCTACAGGCTGCTCAGCTACCATAAACATCAACCACACCTGTAACCCAGATATAACATTACTTAAAATAAATTCAACCCTTGCAATGGGCAATTTTTTCACTACTCCAACAATCATCTCACCTGTTTTCCACTTACTCTTTAAATTTAACTCCCACAATGGAATAGGTTTAGCATCTCCATGAACCCCACTTATTATTACCTGTTCCTGCAATACTCTCTCTGAACGACAAATATCACTATCCCACAATATTAAGGATTGGCTAGCCCCTGTGTCTCTTAAAATGTTAATAACTTTACCTACTCTACCCTGTGCATGTGGAAAAACTTTCTCTTCACATACAAAATCTTTAAACATTCCTGCAACCTGCTCGTCAGAACTACTTTGGGTAAATTTTGAACATGTTCCCACTTCTTTACCTATCACTGACTCTTTCTGGTTTACTTGTACACAAACCATTGGTTTCTCCAGTGCCTGAACCTGAGAGCCCACAGTACTTTTACTTTCTAAACTCTTCTGCACCCCAAATTTCCACCAGATTTTCCCTGTAATTTCCAACACACTGGCTTCATGTGCCCAACTTTATTACAATGAAAACACCCAATTTTCGAGTGTCACTTCTACCCTCAGTACCTTCCTTTTTATTCTGGAAAAAAAAAAACTTCCTAAGAATTTCCACCTACTCCTCCTCCCTCTCCCTGACTAACCAGCTTCCTTTCACCTTCCTGCTTTCCATCTTTCTTTATTTTAGAAGGCTAATGGAAAAAAGGTTTAGATCTATGAACTAATTCATAATCATCCGCTATCTCTGTTGCTTGTCTTACCATTTTCACCCTCTGTTCCCCCATGAGTTCTCCCTACTGAAGGAATTGAATCTTTAAATATTTCCAAAAGAATTACTTCTCTAAGAGCTGCATATTTAATGCCCATATCCACTGATCAAAATTACTTTGTTTTACTCTCTCAAACTCAATATATGTTTGCCCAGGCTGTTTTCTCATATTCCTAATTTTCTGCCTGTATGCCTCAGGAACCAACTCATGTGCAAGCAAAATAGTCTTTTTTAACCACATCATAGTCCACTGACATTTCTTCTGACAATGACGCATAAACCTCATGTGCTCTACCCACCCAGCTAGATTGTAACAACAATGTCCAGCTTTCCTGTGACCATTTAATCTGTTTAGCTATCTTTTTAAATGAAATAAAGAACGCCTCCATATCTCTTTCCCCAAACTTTGGAAGAGCTTGCACAAATTTAAACATCTGCCCATTAGGTTTTAGGTTAAAGGTTTTTCATCATCAGATCTTTCCTTTTTAAAATCCAACTTTTTTACCCTGGTACTCTCTGTGTCTTTGCTTCTCTCTTTCTGCCTTTTCTAGCTTCACCATTTCAAAATCCCTTTCCTGTCTTTTTTCTTTCTCCTGCCTTTCCACCAGTTCCCTTTGGAATGCACTTTTTCTTTCCTTTTCTTTTTCTTTCCCTGCCCTTTCTTTCCCTGCTGCCTCTAGTTCAAGTTATTTTTTCATTTCCATTGCTTGTTCAAATTCAAGCCTCTTCATTTCTAACTGAAGTCTCACTACCTCCAGTTATGACAAATTAGTGGCAGCTATCACTTCCAACTTCAAATGCTGTGCTGTTACTTCAACTACGTCTGCGTTCTTTGCCCCTACAGATAACCTGAACTACAACTTATCCGCCAACTCTGTTAACTTACATTTGGATACTTTTTGTAACCCAATTAGAGTTATATCGTCTACTTCCAAAAACGTTTTAGCCATGGATACAGCCGTTTTTGCAGTCTTACCACTTTAAAAATCTTTCACACCAACTCCTGAATTCAAATTACTTCTTGTACTCATAACATTACGATTCACCAACTGCAAACCATTCAAGGAATTTCAAATATTCCAGGACGAGCCCCCAATTTGTTATGAAGTGGCAGATGGTGTGTGCCAGGTGGTTCAAAACCACAAGGGAAACTTGATCACGCAGTCACAACTGTTTTGCAATTTGTATTTTATTTTGAGAGGCATGTCCTGAATTCAGAAGTAATGAAACTGCCATGACTTCAGAGGTTTTTAGAAAACTAAATTAAACATTTATTAACAGAAGAAAATAGTTCAAACAAATACATAGTTTTACAAATTACTACTATAATAATTCTTAAAATCCCTAATTAATCTGGCTTCCAGTTGCACCCATGATAAGGCAACAATAAAAAAAAAAATAGATTTAAACATACTCAGGCAAAGCAACACAATATTCTGGACAGTGGAATTCAAAGTGAGTTTTCCCCGCTTCCAGTCTTGTAGACAGTAACTTGATGCTCAGATGCTGGAGGCTTTTCACACTTGTGTTAGGTCTTAGAATGCCTTCCGCTCTGACACATAGCCTCGTCCACTTTATACACGTTTCTCCCTTTTTAATGCCAATTCCATTTTTCTGATATGTCTTTGGAACTTTACCTTTCTCATAATATGAATCTTTCATAGTTTTCATATTATCAGTCACCTTTGGGAAAAATAAACACATCGGCTTAGTTTCGTCTGGCTAAGTGTAACATTCTACCATCTTTTTGAAATTCAAACGACCCCAATTTATCTAAAAATGCAAGTTTTCCTCACACCTCACATTCTAAAATTTCAGCCATGTTTATTTTGAGCACAGTGCACAGTCTGATCTACAGACATTTAAAACCTAGCATCTTGTTGATGACTGAAAGCCTCCAGACCAGCTGTGTCTAATTCAATTAAATCACACACACACATACACGCCACACACAATTAACCTACCTTTACAATAAAACTTGGCCTAAATAGCCAAGTGGTTATGGTGCTGGGTTTGTAACCCCAAGATCAAGGGTTCAAAACTCACAATGGCAAAACTATGAAACAATGTAACTTCATCTGAATAGGAACAGATGTTTGTACTTGAAAGAGTTACCTTTACAATAAAGCACAATAATATTATGAGAATTAATATATTTTCATTTGGTAAGCCATTTCTCTTGAGTGCAATGACTTGTAATGTAAAATTAAGGGAATCAAAGATAATTTTTAACATAAACTTACATATCATAAATACTCAAAACAGCAGGCAGTAAGGTAATAATCCATTATTGTATTTGTATTGCTAAATGTTTTGTGCTTCACATCCCAATGGTTTAGGGCAGGGGTTCTCAACCAGGGTCTGCAATCCCCTAAATGAAAAGGTTTCAAGGGGTCCACCAAAAGTAACCAGAGAATGTATAGAATGCAAACCTTGTGCAATCTCACAATTGATTTTTTAAACCCGTGCTTGACCACCATGACAATTTGATTCTGCTAATGATCAAAAGCCAAGCTTTGCTGCCCATACATTAGTACACTCCTCACCAAACCATGATCTAATGCCCAACACCACGCCATTAAGTAAAACAAAAATAGTAACAAATATATATGTGTCATTGTATAGCTTTCTTTTAGAGAATAATACTTGGGTTATTGGGCCTGTGGAATTGCTATAACATGGGAAAGATTCAGGACACCATCCGGATCAACCAGTTGAGGGCAGGTTTTCCCAGATTTGCACTAAATGCAATAGTGGGCGGACAAAATGGTGTCCTACCCGCCAACTACGATGGCAGGTTTTTGCACCGTATTGTCCCAAACCCGCCTCATTATTTATGCATTCCCGGGAAACACACCATTTCCATGGTGGGTGGGCTCTCATTTGCCCTCCCACCATCACCCCGCCATTGCATCACGCCAGCCACCATGTTTAAAAGGCAGCTGCCAGCACAGCGCTCGTCACTACTAGCTCACCACTGCTGTCCGGGAGACATGGCCAGCAAAGGAAAAAATACTTCAATATCTCGCTTCAACAACAAGTCCCTCGAGTGACTGCTGGATGCCATGGGTACCCACTGGGAAGTCCTGCACCCCGGCTCTGGTCACAGGATGGGCATCGATGTCACCCACCCAGCTTGGGAGGCAGTGGCAGTGGTGGTCAGCGCAAACGCCCTTCAGAAGAGGACAGCCACCCAGTGCCGCAAGAGGATGAATGATTTCTTCCGTTCCGCCAGGGTAAGTCACTCTTTTCATCACTCTCAACTCACTAACGCACAAACCCATAACACATCCAAAGGGCCCACACTCACTGTCAGTTCAAGGGATATCACCATTCACTCTCTCACACACGCCTGCATTGTCCTCAGCCCGTCCACGGGACCACACACCACCCACACAGGCCAGGCACATGTATCATCTGAGATAAAAACAAAAAACTGCGGATGCTGGAAATCCAAAACAAAAACAGAATTACCTGGAAAAACTCACCAGGTCTGGCAGCATCATTGATGCTGCCAGACCTGCTGAGTTTTTCCAGGTAATTCTGTTTTTGTACATGTATCATCTGGTCCGGCAGGCGTCCTGATACACTAACCCTCCATCTCTATCCATGCAGGACAAACTGGCTCACAACAGGAGGGAAAGGTCACAGGCCAATGGAGGAATGCCAGAGTTCAAGGTCCTTACGGAATTTGAGAATAGAGCCATCCAGCTGGCTGGCAATGATCGGGACCGGTCCTGTGCTGACAGTGAGATTGGTGCTGCTCTACCAAGTGAGGATCCAGCAGCGCAAAATCCATCAGACAACTATGCTGTGAGTGATGTGTCCTGTTTCACAGATCACTGCCACGCACTAATTATCTCCCCTTGCTTCTGCAGGTCCATCGCTCCAAGAGCTGATGGGGTCCGTGACCCAGGGCCTCAAAGCCAGCTCGGAAGAGACATCCGAAGGGGAACCACAATGAATCCCACTACAAAGTTCTGTCACAGAGCTCATCCATACCCTCTGCCAGTGCAGTGACACACACACCTCAGTGGGACCTAGCTCTAGAATAAGCAAGGGATCACATACTGATGAGCACAATACACAGTCTGATCTACAGCAAGTGGTGGCAGGGACTTCCCAGGTTCCCAGAATTCGGAGGGCTGCTGAAGGCCAGGAACCTGTTGAGTCCGAGTCAGATGAGGAGCCTCTGGACTCAGTCATGTCACAGCTGCTGGGGCTGCAAAGGTAAGTTCAGGAACAGGAAGGGATGTCCACTGCACAGATTGCAAGGCACAATAGAGGAGTCCACCCGTCTTCAGGCTAAGGTGATAGCGCCAGCATTGCAATGCACCAAAGTTAACACTAGTAGGATGGCGGCTGCCATGGAGACCTTGGCCCAGGACATCACTGCTGCGCGGGCTTAACTCCATCGCTGATGCCATAGTTGTCCTCCAACAGTGTGTACGTGAGAGGGGTGCCGGGCAACTCAATCTCACTTCAGCTACCCCTTCCCCCCCCATGGAGTCAACCAGGGGACCCATAGGGAGAAGGATCAGCATGTGCACACCCCAGGGTCATCCACTGATGTGACTACAGGAGTGTCTGGCCCATCCGAATCCCCCCTTCCTGTGATCTCCGCAGCTCCAGCTTCATAGGCCAAGGAGGGTGTCACTGCCACACAGCAGAACCCTGAAAACAGGCCGGGGCCCTCCAAGTCTCGGCCCTCCAGAGGACGCCTGTCAAAGTCATCACAGACAGGGCGTCGCAGTCAGTAGGCTGCTTCCACTTTCATTGTGGACGTCTGGGAAGCACCAAGATGTAGCAACAGGGTTAGGACAGTTAAGGAACATCCCACCAGGATGGTCTGAGGGCTCTCCGCTTCTTCCTCGAACAGAGGCCCGAACAATCCCCATCCACCACTACTCTCCTCCGTCTGGCTGAACTTGTTCTCACACTGAACAATTTCTCCTTTAACTCCTCTCACTTCCTCCAAATAAAAGGTGTGGCTATGGGTAGCTGCATGGGCCCCAGTTATGCCTGTCTCTTTTTGGGGTATGTGGAACATTCCTTGTTCCAATCCTACTCCGGCTCCCTCCCACAACTCTTTCTCCGATATATCAATGATTGCTTCGGTGCTGCTTCATGCTCTCGTCTGGACCTGGAAAAATTTATTAATTTTGCTTCAAATTTCCACCCCTCCATCATTTTCACATGGTCCATGTCTGACACTTCCCTTCCCTTCCTTGACCTCTCTGTCTCAATCTCTGGTGACAGACTGTCCACTGATATCCATTACAAGCCTTCCAACTCCCACAGCTACCTCGACTACAGCTCCTCACACCCCACTTCCTGTAAGGACTCCATCTCATTCTCTCAGTCCCTTCGCCTCTGTCGCATCTGTTCTGATGATGCCACTTTCAAAAACAGTTCCTCTGACATGTCTTCCTTCTTCCTTAATTGTGGTTTTCCACCCACGGTGGTTGACAGGGCCCTCAACCGTGTCCGGCCCATCTCCCGTGCATCCGCCCTCATGCCTTCTCCTCCCTCCCAGAAACATTATAGGGTCCCCCTTGTCCTCACCTAACATCTCACCAGCCTCCGCATTCAAAGGATCATCCTCCGCCATTTCCGCCAACTCCAGCATGATGCCACCACCAAACACATCTTCCCTTCAACCCCCTGGTGGCATTCCGCAGGGATAGTTCCCTCTGGGACACCCTGGTCCACTCCTCCATCACCCCCTACACCTCAACCCCCTCCCAGTGCACCTTTCCATGCAACCGCAGAAGGTGCAACATCTGCCCCTTTACTTCCCCTTTCCTCACCCAAGGGCCCAAACACTCCTTTCAAGTGAAGCAGCATTTCACTTGCACTTCCCTCAATTTAGTCTACTGCATTCGTTGCTCCCAATGCGGTTTCCTCTACATTGGAGAGACCAAACGTAGATTGGGTGACCGCTTTGCAGAACACCTTCGGTCTGTCTGCAAGCATGACCCAGACCTCCCTGTCGCTTGCCATTTCAACACTCCACCCTATTCTCATGCCCACATGTCTGGCCTTGGCCTGCTGCGTTTTTCCAGTGAAGCTCAACGCAAACTGAGGAACAGCACCTCATCTTCCGACTAGGCACTTTACAGCCTTCCAGTTCAGGTGGTAAAGGCGGACACAGCATTGGATATGTCTAAAGTGTCATGGCTCTGTCACTATGAGATGGCACTGAGCATGGACCACAAGCGAGCTGCCCTCGGCTAAACTGGAGTCAGACATTCACAGGGACTATGTGAAGATTCATGGCTGACCTCACTGCATGTTAACATCATCCTCCCATGATTGAGTGACTATTAGGTCCTCCACAGCATCTCCATGATAGGAGAATTTTCACAGAAGGTGTTGGCGCTAACATCAGCCAAACTGGAGTCAAACGTTCACAACTGTGATGTGAGGATCTATGGGGTCACCTCACTGCATGTTGTCATCATCCTCCTCAAATCTGGCAGCTATGAGGGCCTCCTGAGTGTACCTGCCCTGTCTAGCCAATGCAAGAGCCTCATTCCTGTCATCATCACCACTGAGGACCTCCTCACCCTCATCCCCACTGCCATCCTCCTCATCCGAGGAGACCTCCAGCTCTTCTATCTCCACCTCAGCCAGCTCGTCTCCCCGTTGGAGGTCCAGGTTGTAAAGTGCTCAGCAGATGACAACGATGCGTGACACCCTCTGTGGACTGTATTGCAGGGCTCCACCAGACCGGTCCAGGCATCATCTTCAGCATCCCGATGGTCTGCTCCACCAAGTTGCGAGCTGCAGCATGAGCTTCATTATCGCTTCGCTCTGCTGCAGTCTGAGGCTGCCGCATAGGTGTCATCAGCCACAGCTTCTGCAGCTAACCCTTGTCCTGGAGGAGCCATTCCTGCAGCCTCTGTGGACCCTGGAAGACTGCAGGGATCTGCGAGTGACTGAGGATGTAGGCGTTGTGCACACTCCCTGGAAACCGGGCACACACCTGCAGGATGTGTTTCTGGTGGTTGCGTACCAGCTGCACCTTCAGTGAGTGGAAGCCCTTGCGTTTGATGTAGTCCATGGAGTGTAGTGACGGAGACCTGAGCAGTCGATCGCACCCTGCACCTGTGGGAATCCCGGGATCAGGGCGAATCCAATGGCCCTTACATCCTGGTTGTCCCGGTCCCGGGCGAAATGCATAAAGTTGTGCTCCTCATGGATTCATTTGTGGTGGTGACTTGTGAGATCCCACAGAGGTCACCTGTGGAGCCATGAAAGGAGCCACTAGCATAGAAATTGAGAAACTGCAGTCACTTTTTCAGCCACTGGTACTGGATGCCCTCCATGTCCCTTTGGCACCAATCTCTTCATGAAGTGACAGATATGAGCAACCAGGTCCCTATACGTGCGCAGTCGTCGGCGACACTGGTTCTCGGTAATGGGCAGGAGTGGCAGGCAGCGTCTATAGACCCCGGGTGATGCTCAGCACCGACCAGCCATGACTCACTGTCGCTCCTGGGCAGTGTGTGTGGGAGTCCCAGCTGCCCCTTCTTCCTGAGGTTGCTGCTCCTGCCGTTGCACAGCCAGGAGCCTCTCTCGCCTCCATCTTATCCGCTCTCTATAGGCCATCAGGCATACAGCGAGTTCACCAGGATCCATGAAAGAGAGAGGAAGAGATTAGCATGGGTGTACTTAACAGCCTTTCCTGGCCCTGTGTGATCGCCCCCTAACGCTTCCCGGGAAATGCTGGCTACCCCTCGGATGGCCACAGGTGAGTGTGCTGCATGGTTACCCTGTCAACCTGTGATATGGAGGACACTGGTCCTAACCAGGATGCTGAGATTGCAAGGGGCTGTGAGCACCTTCAGCAGTGACTGCTACATGGTCAGCATTGGCGAGGAGATTGTACAACGTGTGCAGCCCAACTGCTGCGCGGTCCAGTAAAGTAGTTGCAGACTCACAGTCTGTGCCGGGGTGGGGGCGGGGCGGGGGGGGGGGGGGGGTAAGGTCTGGAGGGTTTGGTGGCACATTGGTGCCTCCGCATTGCTTGTGTGGGTGGACAGGCTAGGAGCCCGACCTCAATCATATCACTGTGGCTGCGCCTGAACTGTCTCAGTTACAGCGGGATGGTCAGTTTATACAGGTGTCCCTGCTCTGTGGCCTCTTCCCTCGCCTACTCTGCCCTCCGCCTCAATTGCTTGTGCATGGGATCCAAAGCCAGGGCAGCAATTGCCCCTGGACACCCTCACCCTGAGTACAGTCACCCCTGGAGCCAGTCAGTAATTGCCCCCAGACACCCCCACCCTGAGTACAGTCGCCTCCAGGGTCAGGCAACAGGTGCCCTCGGACACGACTCCTCCTCCACCCCGCCCTGAATACAGTCACCTCCAGGGCCCAGGTGGCCCTTCATCCTGGCCCTCCTAGTGCCCCTCAAGCCTGCAGAATGACCGGCGACCCTAGTGAGCTGTGGAGAACATTGCTGTTCACTCACCTCAGTTCCCCCAAAGTGAAGGCCGCCAAGTGCACCTCGCCTGCCTGTTGTTGCGAAACACGTTGACGTGCTTTCCCACCGACGTGGATGGATGATCCAGCAGGGGTCCAGAGAGTGGCAGGATGGCCTTTTAATGAGATGCTGATGTAGTACAATGAGTTCCTCGCCGACAATTGACGGGAAATGCGGCCACCATTGGCGGGCTGAGCAGACAATCGCGACCCGTCGTGAACCAGATCGCACCATACTGTCTTCCACCTATCACGCCCACTGCCAGTGGGCACAGAAAATACCACCTTGAATCTCTGCATCATAATATATATTTTACACATAGAAAATGTATGAATTGTTTCCCTCTTTTTATTTGTTCACAGGATGTGAACTTTGCTCACAGCATTTTTGTCAGCAAAAAATGTCAGCATTTTTTTGGCAATCCCAAACTGCTCTTGAGAAGGTGGCAGTGAACTGTTGCAGTCTCTGTGGTGTAGGTGCCCACGGTACTGTTAGGGAGGGTGTTCAAAGTCAGGCCCATGTGTGGCTTGGAGGGGAACTTGCAGGTTTTGGTGTTCCCATGCATATGCTGCACTTGTCCTTTCAGGTGGTAGAGCTCACAGTTTTGGAGGGTGCAGTAGAAGGAGGCTTGGCATGTTGTTACAGTGCATCTTGTAGATGGTACACACTGCTGCCACTGTGCAATGGTGCTGGAGGGAGTGGATGGGTGGTGGATGGGGTGATGATTGAGTGGGCTGCTTTGTCCTGGATGGTGTCAAGTCTCTTGAGTGTTGTTGGAGCTGCACTCATCCAGGCAAGAGGAAGGCATTCCATCACACTCCTGACTTGAGCCTAGTAGATGGTGGACAGGCTTTGGGGAGTCAGGAGGTGAATCACTTACCACAGAATTCCCAACCCCTGACCTGCTCTTGCAGCCACAGTATTTATATGGCTGGTCCAGCTCAGTTTCCAGTCAGTGGTAACCCTCGGGATGTTGATGATGGAGTTTTCAGTGCTGGTAGTGCCATTGAATGTCAAATGAGTTTGTTAGGTTCTCTCTTGTTGGAGATGGTCATTGCCTGGTACTAGTGTGGTATGAATGTTACTTACTTCTTATTAGTCCAAGTCTGAATATTATCCAGATCATGCTGCATGCAGGCACAAACCACTCCAGATTCTGAGAAATCACAAATGGCACTGAACATTGTGCAGTTATCAGTGAGCATCCTCATCTCTAATCTTAAGATGGAGGGAAGGTCATCAATGAAGCAGCTGAAGATGGTTGGATCTAGGACACTACCCTGTGGAACTCCTGCAGTGATACCCTGAGGCTGAGATGATTGGCTTCCAACAACCACAAACACCTACCTTTGTGCTCGGTATGATCCAAACAGTGCAGAGTTTTCCCTCTGATTCCCATTGACTTCAATTTTATTAGGACACCTTGATGCTACGCTCGATCAAATGCTGTCTTCACATCAAGGGCAGTGACTCTCACCTCACTTCTGGAATTTAGTAATTTTGTCAGTATTTGTAACACAGCTGTAGTGAGGTCAGGAACCAAATGCACCTGGTGGAACCCAAACTGAGCATTGGTGAGCAGGTTATTGATGAGGGGAAAGGTAAATGTAATTCATTTTATGGTTGTAAACCTAACAGATACCTAGAAGAAGGTCAGAACCACACAAGGAAAAGACAAATATCTTAATGACATAAACTAACAACCACAAAATGTCCTTGAGGGTCTGGGTATGGTTCATGTGGACATGTGTCAGATACTTGCTTCAGTAGATTTCTGCAGACACTGGAGGAAAAATTGGATAAGGCGCGGTAATTGCAACATGCGACTAAACCTGGTCCATTGTTTCCGATGCAGGCAGAATAATAGCGTGCATCCCAGTGCTAAACACATTGCTGAGTGGAGTCCAAGTTTGTGTAAAGCCAGCACCACTTAAAGCTCGTCTGCACTACTTAAAGCCAGGCTGCATCTCTTAAAGGGGAAGTAATTTCTGGCTGCAACAGGTGCTGGAAGTGGTTGTGGAAGCGTGTCTGACCTGTAAGAGGAGTGAAAATAGTGCAACAAGTTTCTCTGATGCAGCACAGGAGGCCTTGTTGCAGGAGGTGAACAAGAGGAGAGAAGTCCTTGATAGCGCTGTCATTGATCCTACACATATAAGTATTTTTGTTAGGTTTCAGTATATTTTTGTATGATATAGCTCTTATTCTTGGGCAGAAGCTTCACATATTCTTCCATTTTATAAAATCACATTAATTACTGTATTGTGCAGGGACTTAATGAGGGACTGACCTTTAAATAAAATGAGACCTAAGCTAGGTGGCCCAATATAGCCTGGATTCCCAACCCAGAGGGCTGAGTCAAGATACTTGCCCGGGCCCCATTGGAAAAGTATCATCAGTTTGCTGGTTAGTTTTTATAGATAGGATGCTGTGTAGCAGCTGAGCTCTCTGCATCTCCAGAGGGAGGAAGAACTGGAAGGAGCTGGGACATCCTACAGAGTTGCACATCCTGCCAGTTAGTCATTCTGCATCGCTGGCGGTAGCCATAACTGTATGACACATACTATCCTGTTTTTATGAGTGGAGGAGGAAGTATGATGGAAGTGTTAAACCTTATAAGAAAATGGAAAGTCTAAATAAAGTACATGCCAATTACTGAATGTAATGAGAATTTTATTCATTTTCCATCTGCTCATAATAAATTAGTTGCTGGTTTGTAGGAACAGCATAAACTATATTGCTAATTTACCGTCCAAGTCTCAGAAGAACTATGATTGACAGTGTTGTTTGTTAGTTTCCTTGTCAGGGAAACTAAGTGAAATTGTGTTTGGGCTCTATTTTGGCTGAAGACTCTATTTTGTGATTAAGAGACATTGGCCGTGGAATTTGGCCTGTAATTTGGGGACTAAGAATGCTTCTTCTTTTGATACCACTGCTTTCCTAATGTCTGCCTGCATGCCTATCCTGACCCACTGTGGACTGAGGAGCTCTCTCCTCTTGTTCACCTCCTGCAACAAGGCCTCCTGTGCTGCATCAGAGAAACTTGTTGCACTATTTTCACTCCTCTTACAGGTCAGACACGCTTCCACAACCACTTCCAGCACCTGTTGCAGCCAGAAATTACTTCCCCTTTAAGAGATGCAGCCTGGCTTTAAGTAGTGCAGACGAGCTTTAAGTGGTGCTGGCTTTACACAAACTTGGACTCCACTCAGCAATGTGTTTAGCACTGGGATGCACGCTACAATGCTGCCTGCATCGGAAACAATGGACCAGGTTTAGTCGCATGTTGCAATTACCGCGCCTTATCCAATTTTTTCTCCAGTGTCTGCAAAAATCTACTGAAGCAAGTATCTGACACATGTCTACATGAACCATACCCAGACCCTCAAGGACATTTTGTGGTTGTTAGTTTATGTCATTAAGATATTTGTCTTTTCCTTGTGTGGTTCTGACCTTCTTCTAGGTATCTGTTAGGTTTACAACCATATAATGAATTACATTTACCTTTCCCCCTGATATAGTTAGACAGGCAACTTATCCTATGTCTTTAGACCTCCAAGAATGAGTGAAGGCTGCAGATCCATACCATAGAGACACATCTTTTAAATGCTGAGTTAATGGAAGTTAATACAAGCTAAAGTTAAAGTTTCTGGAGCTTAGTCTGCAGCTTAGATTATAATAGTCTGGCTGTTAAAATGAAAAATTAGGGAAATTGAATATTGTCACCTGTAATGTAAAGTTTTCTGCAATCTTTGCATCATTGCATGTATTCTTTGTGAATACAATTATGCTTAATACATCTATAAGCAAAAGACTATTTCTAAAACTTTGATTCCAGCTAGCAGAGAGAAGACAACTCCAAGCTGGTCTGTGTTGAATTAAAGCCTGTCTTCCATCTCCAAAGCTCAAGTCAGGACAGTACTGGTTTTCTTCTCAGTCACCTGGATGAGTGCAACTCCAAAGACACTCAAGAAGCTGCCTGTTTGATAGGCACCCCATCCATTACCTTAAAGGTTCTGTCTTTCCATTGGTGCACAGTAGCAGCAGTGTGTACCATCTACAAGATGCACAGCAGCAACTCAGCAAGCCTTCTTCAACAGCACCTATTAAACCTGCAACCACTACCACCTAGAAAAAATGGGTAGCAGGTGCATGGGGAATGCTACCACCTGCAAGTTCCCCTCTACATCACATACCATCCTGACTTGGAACTACATTGCTGGGTCAAAATCCTGAAACTCTACTTAACAGCACTGTGGGATTACCTTAAGCATGTAGACAGCAGCAGTTGAAGATGGACGCTTACCATCACCTTTTCAAGGGAGGTTAGGGAGGGGTAATAATTAAATGCTGGCCATGCCAGCAATGCCCACATTCTACGAATTAATAGAAAGAACAACTTTTTGATCAGGATAATGATTGAAAATTTTGGAAACTAAGTGTGCCTTTTGGCTTAAATCTCTGCAAAACTTGGAAAACAGTAATTTGAGGAGATTTTATGGAGGCTGAGGAATGTAGCTCAATAAGCTTCTGGAAACCAAAAATAAACTAACCAGTCTGTGATAGGGACCAGATTCTTGAAGCGCTTCCGCTCTTTTGAGAAAGAAAGAACACAATTGCTGGACAACGTTCTATTAAAATATAAAACATTTGGAAACTGACAAAATATTTCCACTGGCAGGGGTGGAGGAGGGTGGGGTGGGGGAGGGTGTGGGGATGTGGGGGGCGGTAGGCCAGTCAGCGCGTATGGTTAACAGTCAAGGCTGGGATTTGAACTAAGAACCTCTAGTGTTGAAAATCCAAAGTGATACTGAGTTGTCTGACTCAGTTACTGTTACTTTTCCTGTGATCGCAGTTATCGTTGCTGTATTGTTCAATATCATTGCCTATCTTTCTAGACTGTAAACCCATCACTCCCAGCTTCTCTGCAGTGTGCCTATGTTAAAGGTATACTGAGAAAAGTAATTTTCCGAAATACCATCTTGTTTTTCAATATGTCAGTGGATTGCAGTAAATGATGCAGATTTTTGAATGTCTAAGTTTTGGGTAATGGGGGGAAAAGGAGGTCCAGAAGTTTGAGAAAAATATATATTTTTAAAAAGTTGATAATGCAGAGAGGCATATACATTTTGCAAATGATTAACTGCTTCTTTCTGGTTAGATAATCAATTGTAAGTATTATTTGAAAGCAATCATTTCATTTATGGATGGGGAAAATTATATGACCCTATGTGACAAGTGCTATCAGGATATTCAAATTGAAATATTGCTCTGTGCTTAAATAGATTTTACAGACTCTCCTGTGAATGTTAATCTCACTTTACCAGAACTGCAGTCTCTGATCAAATAACAATTTTATTACAGACAATTTGATAATAATTCTCATCCCTGGACACTTATAACACTTTATTGCCAATAACAACCAATAGAAATATATTTTCTGCCATTGCTTAATTAAATTCTGTGAACAAATAAAATAATTATGTGAATATTGTGATATATTAATTATTGCTCTTTCTGCGTCTTTCTACCTATGTATCATTGTTAGCATTAGAGATTGTATGGAGACCATTCATCGTGGAGTTGACATTAATGTTTAGTGATATGTTAGCCAGTGTCACATGATTTAAAGTGTTAATGAGTAATGGGGTGTAATGAAGAATACATGCAATATAAATTCAAGACCTGAATGTAATATGCTAATAATTACGATGAATCTTTTGCTGTAAGAGAACGCTCATTGACTGGATAACTAGATAAATGTAATAGTAAATAAGCTTCACCTTCATCAAGAAAAGCTTGTGAGAACATTACCTCAATGGAGAACAGTTGGCAGATCTGTCTGTCACTTTCAATCTTTACATGTGATGAAATGTACTTTGAGATGGCTTCTGTCAATACATAATTTTGCAAATAAAATTACAAATTATTGAACACTTTTTAATGACCACACTCTCCTTTAAGGTACCTATTTTGTCAGAATGGAGAGAGAAGTGACAGGAATGTTGGAATTTGCATTCCCAGGACATATATCCATTTGTTCTTGACTTAGAATTGGAATCTGTACACACATGATTATGAGTTAATTTTTTCAAAGAAGGTCAGCAGCCCTAATGCACTTTACTTTTTTTTGAAAAGAACAGCTTTTAATTTCAGATTTGGGCAGTCAGTAATATAATCCGGTAACTCCACTTATGAACAATTCTGCTCTTACAGCATGCAAAATAGTGAATCCTGCTCTTTCCTTTCAATGGGGGAAGCACCCAATTGTATAGAATTTAAGTTGAGGCAAAACCAAAAGACTTGCAATTATAAAGCACCTTTCATGACTGAAGGACATCCCAAAGCACTTTACAGCTCCAAGACCCACCGAGGAGCTCCCCAAGCAGCAATAGGTGCAATAGGCAATAGAACTGCTTTCCCTCAGCGACCAGTTTTGCACCCCCCACCCCTCTCCCCCCACCTCACCCACTCTCCAGAGCTTGTCTACTTGTTCCTGGCTTCTGGATACCCTACTTACCTGTCTTTGAGGGTGGCTGGACATCAACCCACTCTCATCCTTCAGGTGCAGCCCTGGCAATGGCAACCACTGGCAGAGGTGCTGCCGGGTCACTGGCCCTCTGATTGAGCTGGTAGCTCTTGGGCGCAGGCTTAATAGGGATGGCAGATACAGCAGCATCCAATTAATTGGCCACCACTGGGAGGATGGCTCTGTAGGTAAACCTGATGGTTTAAGCATGTTCATTTCCCACTTTCGGCCCCAGTGACAGGAAATCAGCCTTCTTGGTAAAATTCAGTCCAGTGTTTCTCCAACAAAGAGGAGGCTGAACGGTGACCTAATAGAGGTCTTTAAAATTATGAAGATGTTTTATAAGGTTGACACAGAGAAAATATTCCAACTTATGGGAATCTAAACCTAGAGGTCATAAATATAAGACAGTCAATGATAAATCCAAAAGAGATTTAGGAGAAACCTGTTTCCCTGTAGAGTGGTATGAATTTGGAACTTGCTGCCATATGGAGAATTGGAGGCAGAGATACATTTTACATTCTATTACCAGGCCAATAAGGAATTGGACCCACATCCATTAAAACACCAGGAATTTGGATCTATTCCACCATGAAACGAACAAGGAATTTGACCCTTACTCACCACTAAACCACCAGGAAGTTAAACTCATACTTTCACTACCCAAGATTTGGATTTCCTCCAATAACCGACCTCCAAGAACCTGGACGCAAGCCTATTACTAAACCACTAGAGGCCACCATTTCTACTAGGTGGTAAAACTAGTGGAACTGAAATGGTAAAATGCAGCAGCATACATGTAGCCGATAGCCATGAGCTTCTCAGCTGTCCATTGAATTAAACACTGAGTGCAGACATTCACAAAAATAACAGGAAAAAGTAAATGCTTATTTATTGAGGTCTTTTAAAACCCCTGATTAATATTTTCCTGCTGGTGGAAATAAAATGATCAGATGGAAATTTAATTACAGACTGAGTTGGAGTTAAAGGAGGGATAACAATAGTAACAAACATTAGCAAACTTTTCAGAAATTGAAGTGTGAGCATTTTAAAATAGACCAAGACCTAAATCTCTGGTCTCTGGATTTTCAGAGACCAGATGTACAATAGAAGAAGCACACCAGCACACTGTGGACTTCCTGATGAGTGCAGCCATGTGGGAATTGCACTGGAAGTTTAAACTTCCAATGGGCAATTCCCCTGCTGCACTGGAGTTGAATATTTGGACTAGTTTCGCTGCAGTTACCTGTACAGTGAACCAGGAAATGTTGGACAGATTAATACCTGGGTAACTGCACAACTGACCCAGTCATCCACCCTGACCACCCATTCTCCCCCACGCCCCCACCCCATGCTGATCACCTGAATCCCCTCTCCACTGGCCAGCTCCCTGCAACCCAACCTGACTATCCGCCCAGCCCTGACCAGAGCCAACTGCACTCTGACCTGACTATCCCTCTGACCAGATCCGACTACTCTCCCAACTCGACTACCTCTCAACCAGACCCGACTAACCCTCATGACCAGACCCGTCTATCCTCCACCAACCCAACCTCCCTCCGCCAATTCGACTACTGCCCCGGCCAGATCCACCTAACCCCAAACTACCACCCAACCACCACCCGATCCAACTACCCTCCTGATCATACCAGACTACCCCCAACCCAACTGCCCCCCAACCAGATCCGAACACCCACCTAACCTGACCCAACTAGTCCCCACCACCCAACTACCCCTGACCCAACTACCCACTCACCCACCTACCCATTCACTCACCTGCCCACCTCACCCACCTAGCCAGCTGACCTACCTACCATTCACCAACTTACCCAGCTCACCCACCTACTCCACTCACTTACTTACCATTCACTCACTCATCCACTCATCCATTCACTCATCCATTCCCTAAGCCACAGTCAAAGTCTGAACCTTTAAACTTACCAGAATACAGGAGCCAATGCCGTGAAGAGGGCACATGTCCCCTCGTTCCACTCTGACTGAGTTTCCCGGGTCTCGTTGCGCTGCTCATTTCTCTGACAGCTGGAATCAGAAGTTCTCAGAAGAAATGCACAGTAGTGTTGTGTTGGGAAAATCTTCAGGTGGAGCAACAATCCGCGTAGCATTGGCACGGACCAGAAGATTCAGACCCAAGCGACTCACAATGTGCCACAAATTGCAGTGACTAGTAACCAAAAGTATAGACTTGGTAGATGACTAATTGCACACTGAACAAACATTCCTCATGCTCGGATCTATCACAACAGTAGGAGCTACCTTAATATGGAGGATCAATGCCTGAATAATAGTATGAATGGTAGAATGCGTTCTATGCATATAGAATATTTTCCCAGAACTTCTAATATTCAGTCTAAATACATTTGAGTTATCAAACCGGTCTTTGTCATTTCTTCTCTCTCATGTATACCATTGAGATTATTTATACCCAAGATATCAACTAAACTTGTCCCAAATCATCTAACAGCCTTCAGTTCAGTATCAGCTATAGCTCAGTTGATATCATTCTTACCACTGTTGATATCATTTGATATCAGTTGATATCATTCTTACAACTGCGTGCGAGCCTCAGTCCAGGATTTGAACACAAAAATCAAGGCTGACACTCCAGTGCAGTACTGAGGGAGTGTTGGCTTGTTTGTGCTGTCCTCTGTTAGGTGAGATATTAATTTGAGGCTCTCTCTGCCTGATTGGGTATGTGTAAAAGACCCCATGGCACTATTTTGAAGATGCGCAGGGAAATTATCCTCTTTCTGAAGAAAGGCCCTTGACCTGAAACGTTAACTCTGTTTCTCTCTCCACATATGCTGCCGGACCTGCTGAGTATTTCCAGCATTTTTATTTCAAATTCCTAGCACCTGCAGTGATTTGGGTTTATCTTGAGTTATCCCTAGTGTCCTCACCAATAATTATCCCTCAGTCAAAATCCGGTCATTCTCATGTTGCTGTTTGTGAGAGTTTCCTGTGTGCACATTGGCTGCTGTGACAACCTGACAACAGTAAGGCATGCTGAGACATCTGGTGGTCATGAAAAGCATTACATAAATGCAAGCCTTTCTTTCTGTTACCATACAGATAGTCTTATTTCATATTTATCAGTGAGCCTGCCTTGGTCTCCAACCTCAAAATAATCTATTTTCCAGAGGAGCCAAGAGCCAATTATGTCCTCTGGCTTCCAGCTCTCCTTTTCATTGCAATTCTGTCTCATAGATCATCCAGAGCACTTTACACTCAGCTCTTTCATAGCGCTTCATCTAGAACAGCATGTCAACTGAAGATGACAGAAGGAGCAAATCACAAGGACATGAGATGACACAAGCAATAAAAATCACTTGTTGGCATTTTTTCAGGCCTCGCTAATGGATTCAGACATCCAACCAATTTATGGTGCCGAAAGAGATTTGCATCTATACAACACTTTACTACAAATCTCAGAAAGATCCCAACTACTTCATACACAATTAATTACTTTGAAGTGGAGTGGCTGTTATTTTGTAGCAAAGCATGGATGTCATTGTTACACAGCAAGATCCCACAAAAAGAGTAATTGAATAAATGAACTCTCAATCTGTTTTTTTCAGTGTTGTTTGAGACACGAATGTTGCTCAGGACACCAGAACTCCCCACCCTTAAGCAACAATTTTTCCCAACATCACTTTGACAACTTTGATTTTCTATTGGAAGAGCTTCTGCTAATCTTTTAAGGACCCCTCACTCAAAGGAACACTGCACCTCCGGCACTCATAGGAATATATGTCTCATATGAAGGGAATATCCATACCTACAACTTTCTCTTCTCTCCTTCCATTGCAACATTTTGCCCATAACCAACACCTGAGAATTGCAGCCAAAGAAAAGCAGCATCACTAAAACCCCTCAGAACACAGGAGCTGCAAATCACAGGTACACAGATAGGAGAGGCTGTCAAAGATAGTGAAGTTGGATCTAAAGTACCACCAGAAGGCTGATAAACTGTGGGAAATGCTCAAAGTAAGTACTGGCAACTTTATGCACTTTCTCAAAGTTTTGCAATGCCTTTAGGCGCTAGTTCTTCAAGGACCCAAGTTAGAATGGGCAGAGCTAAAGAATCTCTTTTGTGTTTTACAACATAGAGGATGCCTTGCAGGAAAAGATCAACCTCTCCAATGCACACCCTGGAGACAAGAGATTTTTACATTCAGGGTGTAATTTGTCTCAGAACACGAGCCACCATCTATTGATTTGGCAGCTTCTACTTCTAATATGCAAAACAATTACATAGTAAGAGTATCCCTAGTGACTAGCCTGCTGCTGTGGGTGTACTGCAGACCAAATGCTTAGAAGTTGTGAGGAATGTATTTAAATCTGTTGGGAAAAATTACATGATGGAGGAATCTTCAGAACTCGTCACTGTCTAGTAAGCTCCGCTATCAGTCAACAACTACAGATGGTCACCATCAGTATTCCTAAATTGTTAGTTTTAACACTTCAACAGCAAAACTTTTTAATCTCACACCTGACAGGATGCAGATTTGGTTCGGCAAATCTGGCTGTACATTTCCACATTTTAAAGCCTTCTTTAATGTGTTCCTTTTGAAACTTAAGACTTTGTTTCCACCTTCTTCCAGGTAGTGAATGTGGGGACTTCCTGAACTTTCTTTTGATGGGTCAGAGTGATGATGAGCTACAATAATCAGTTCTCCTTGTAACTATATCATCAACGGGCTAATTCACAGCTGAGAAATATGTTGCAATAATGCTGTTAAGCCAGAACTCCAGAATTAATTGTTAAAATCTGGGCCATTACTAAAAAGATTTTCTGTCCATTGTGCCACTTGAGACATCAAAGATGTAATTACTTTAGGAGTGGGAATTCTGAAATTGTCTATAGAGAAATAATGCACTGTAGAATTTACCAGGGGAACAAAACAACACTGAGCTACAACTTCAATTCATTGTCACAAAAAGACCCATTACATTTTGACTTTAAGGCTCCTGTTCCTGAAAGTGGAAGGAATAGCTATTTTACTTTCCAAATTTTAACTGAATAAAGCTTGATGGGAGTTTAGTTCCATCGACCTTCAAAAAGCGAATGACTCAATTAACTAGTCAGAGCTATGGAGAACTGCTGAAGTTCTTGTGAAAGATGTGATCATCAATTCCTGATTCCTCTGTTGTTGGTTATAGGCAAGATTTTCCTATGGGTGGAAAGTAGAGAAAGTTGAAGGCTTCAGCAATATGAGCACATGTATTTCCTGATGATGAGTGGCAGTGTTCATTCAGGTATATCACATTGCTGCTGTTGTCAGATTCTTTTCCTAACATTGTCATTTTGTGTATCTGTAGAACCTGGACCTATAGTTTAGTAATCTTCTTTCACCCCATGGGACATGGTTGTGCTGCTTTAATGATCTTGGTGGAAGTAATCTGCAGGCATCAAACAAACCATCTTGATATGAAAGTATATTCCAAGCTTTGGGGCTTATGATCAATATGAATGAAACAAGATGGCGCTATTGATTTCCCACCTAAATCTTTCTCTGATTTAATGGATCACATTAAAAATGGTGAACGTCCATCAAATTGCTCTTATGCCTTCCAGCTTCACCAACTGTGATAGCAACATGGACAGTGAGGTTTACCATGGACTATAACTTGTCAATGATGCTAAACACCTCTTTAGCAAACTCTAAAAGCACAGACTTGTCCCAATATCATTTGAAAGGATGTCAATCTGCACATCTTGTACGCCTCTGTACAGCTGTGAGATGTGAACCTCCAAATGGGAATTCAGTCCAGCAGATGAAAATGTTCCAAAATAGTTTCATGAGGAAGATATGCAGAGTTAGTCATCAGGATTAAGTTATAAATTCATCGTCACTTCAACAGCTAGGTCTCTGGTCATTCTCATGCAGAGCAGATGCTATTTGGGTTACGTTCATTATATGGCAAACTCCCACCTAATGGAGAAATTATTATTCATAGCCAGGAAGGAAAATCTGTAGGAAGATCATTGCAAATTTGTAGACAATTGCTGGAATTAGATCTGCAGGAGAAGTCTCCACAGATGGGAGAGAAATGTAGACAATTCTCTGTGGAGAAGAGACATTTGCCTCCAGATAGCCCTGTGCCAAAGAATCATGATTGTTTGATAGAATACTCATGAATTCCTTGTGGTGTTTTGCAGTAATTATGGTTTTATTTAGTGTGTAATGTACCTTTAAGAATAATACTTGTTGGGAAGATCACGTGATCTGTAGTAACCAATAGGGGAGTAACGTGTAAGCGGTCAGTATAGAGTTGGACTTGGAGTTGAAAGCACATGTGTAGTTCCCGCTGAGCAGATTGTGAATAAACCACCCAAGAAATGCCTGCAGATCAACTCTATCACCAATAGTACCACTTGGCTGCCCTACAACAAACTGGTGACAAGGATAAAACAGGATTGAATAAAAGAAATCAAGTTAGAAAGAAATTGGCACTGCACCTCACCCAATGATTGTACGTAGCAAGCTCCGTTAGAATTGAAGAAGTTATCCCCTCTCAAAATGCCACAATTTGGGAGAATTGATCCTTTTGAAACAACCACAGATGATTGGTCTCAATACATAGAACGCCTCGCGTTCTTTTTTCAAGCGAATGAGATTATGGGGGAAGAGAAGCTGATCCTCTTGAGTACTTGTGGGAGCAAAACCTACAGTTTGGTTTGAGGTTTGGTGGCACCTAGTGTCCCAGAGTAGAAATATTTTGATGAATTGGTGGACCTTGTGAAGGGTTACTTTCAAACCAAGCCCTCAGTCACGATGCAGAAGTTTAGGTTTAATTCGGGAAATAGAGCCCGGGTGAGACAATTGCATGCTACGTGGCAAATTTGAAGCAACTAACAGAACATTGTGAGTTTGGTACAACTCTGAATGACATGTTCAGAGATCGTTTAGTGTGTGGTGTGAAAGAGAGTGCTATTCAGAAAAGATTATTGTCCGAAATGAATCTGGATTTCAAGAAGGCGCTAGAGATAGCGCTGGCCATGGAAAGCACAGTAAGAGACTCAAAAGCAATACAGGGTTTGCAAAATGGAGCCATCCTCCACATCGGGTGGGAAACCTCAGCTGAAAGAGGCGCAAGAAATAGAGACTCTGCTGAGAAGCGGGAAACAGCCCCCGCTAACCGAAGAATAAAGAAAAATAACTTAGCAGGGAAATCAAAGAATAATTTTAATAGAGGTGGAAACAAGCAGTCTTTTAGTGATTGACGGTTTAAAAAAATCAAATGCTACTATTGTCATAGAAATAGACATATAATGAGGCAGTGCAAGGAAAGGCTTGTAAACAAAAGAAGAAGCCCAATGAAATCGACAATGTAGAAAAGCCTAAAACAACAAATTCAGATATTTACTCATTGTTTAATCTGAAAGTTAGAAAGACAAAACCGATTGCTGTCACAGTGAAAGTAACTAACAAACCTGTTGGAATGGAAGTGGGCATAGAAGCTTCTACTACAGTGATTGGGGACATACCTTCTGATATTTAAATTATGGTGAACGTCAATTAAGTTTAGAAGAAACAGCCAACAAGCTAAAAACATATACTGATGAAGACATTCAAGTAAAATACATAAGCAGAGTAACTGTCCATTATGGGAGCTAATCAGCAAAGCTACCCATGATGGTGGTAGCAGGTGAAAGGCCAAGCCTCCTAGGGCAAAGCTGGTGAAAGGAGATTAAGTTAAGATGGTCTGAAATTTTCCAGTTGAGAGCAAGTGGACCACCAGAGCTACTGAGAAAGTACACCGTCTTGAAGGATGAACTGGGGAAAACCCAGGGCCTGTAGACCAAGATTCATGTGGATCTGGAAGCAACCCCTCGCTTCATGAAAGTGAGATCGGTGCCATACGCCCTGTGAGAAAAAGTTGACATTGAACTGAACAGACTTGAGAAACTGAGTGTTATACAAACTGTTCAGTTCTCAGAACGGGCAGCACCCATTGTCCCCATCCTTAAACCCGACCAAAGCCTCCGAATTTGTGGAGACTACAAACTAACGGTTAATAAAGTAGTTAAGCTAGACAGGCACCCCATTCCAAAAATCGAAGACCAGTATGCCAAACTGGCAGGAGGGAGAACGTACATAAATTTTGACATGAGTCATGCTTATCGACAATTAGTGTTGGATAATGCCTCCAGGGAATTTCAGAGAACAATGGAAAACTTACTGCAGGGACTACTCCAGGTTGTAGTCTATTGACAGTGTCAGGAATCACTGAAAAAGAACATTTGGCAAAGTTAGAAGTTTTAAAACGTTTCTTGCGAGCTGGAGTGCATTTAAAAAAAGGAAAAGTGCACGTACCAAGCAACAGAGGTAATCAAGTTGGGTCACTGGGTAGATTCACAGGGCCTCACAGTTGAGGAGAAAGTGAGAGGCACTTGCACCAAAAAATGCCTCAGAGCTCAAATCATTCCGAGGAATGATCAACTATTATGGGCAGTTCTTACCCAATTTGTCTACATTGCTGACCTCCCTGCATTCTCTACTCAAAAAGGACCAATGTTCGGTTTGGGACCCGCCCCAAAAAGAAGCTTTCATAAAGGTGAAACAATTGTTGCACTTGCCCAATCTATTCATGCATTATGACCAGACGAAAGAATTAATGCTGACATGTGATGCATCTCCTTACAGAGTGGGAGCGGTGTTATCTCATTGGATGGACAATGGCATGGAGTGGCCAATAGGTTATGTATCAAGAACACTCACCACAGCAGAAAAGGGATACTCACAGAAAGAAAAAGGCCTGTCCATCATCATTGGTGTCAAGAAATTTCACCAGTATGTGCTTGGCTGCCATTTTACAATCATTTCAGACCACAAACCATTACTAGGATTGTTTAGTGAGGGAAAGGCTATACCACCCATAGCCTCAGCAAGAATACAATGATGGGCTTTAATATTAGAAGCATGCGGATACACTTCTGTTCATAGGCCTGGCAATCAAATCACAAACGCCAATGCCCTTAGTCATTTCCCTTTACAAGAAAACGATGAGCCTGCCCCAGTTCCGCAGGAATTTGTTTTATTTATTTTTTAATAAAAGCAAAAAACTGCCGATGCTGGAAATCCAAAACAAAAATAAAAATACCTGGAAAAACTCAGCAGGTCTGGCAGCATCTGCGGAGAGGAACACAGTTAACGTTTCGAGTCCATATGACTCTTCAACAGAACTAAATAAAAATAGAAAAGAGGTGAAATATAAGCTGGTTTAAGGATGGGGGGGGGGGGGGTAGAGCTGGATAGAGGGCCAGTGATAGGTAGAGATAACCAAAAGATGTCACAGACAAAAGGACAAAGAGGTGTTGAAGGTGGTGATATTATCTAAGGAATGTGCTAATTAAGGGTAGAAAGCAGGACAGGCAAGGTACAGATAGTCCTAGTGGGGTGGGGTGGGGTGAAGGGAAGGGATTGAAATAGGCTAAAAGGTAGAGATAAAACAATGGATGGAAATACATTTAAAAGTAATGGAAATAGGTGGGGAAAGAAAAATCTGTATAAATTATTGCGAAAAAAGGGGAGGGATCGGAAATTTATTTTTTATTCATTCATGGGATGTGGGCTTCGCTGGCTAGGCCAGCATTTACTAACCATCCCTCGTTGCCCTTGAGAAAGTGGTGGTGAGCTGCTTTCTTGAACCGCTGCAGCCCATGTGGTGTAGGTACACCCTCAGTGCTGTTAAGAAGGGAATTCCAGAATTTTGACCCAGCGACAGGGTAGGAATGGCAACATATTTCCAAGTCAGGATGGTGAGTGATTTGGAGGGGAACTTCTAGTTAGTGGTGTTCCCATGTATCTGCTTCCCTTGTCCTTCTTGATAGTGGTGATCGAGGGTTTGGAAGGTGCTGTCTGAGGAGCCTTGGTGAATTCCTGCAGTACGTCTTGTAGATGGTACACACTGCTGCTACTGTGTGTCGGTGGTGGAGGGAGTGAATGTTTGTGGATGAAGTGCAAATCAAGCGAGCTGCTTTGCCCTGGATGGTGTCCAGCTTCTTGAGTGTTGTGAGAACTTCACTTATCCGGGCAAGTGGGGAGTATTCCATCACACTTCTGACTTATGCCTTGTAGATGGTGGACAGGCTTTGGGGAGTCAGGAGGTGAGTTACTTGTCACACGATTCAAGCCTCTGACCTGTTCTTGTAGCCATAGTATTTATATGGCTAGTCCAGTTCAGTTTCTGGTCAATGGTAACCCCCAGGATGATGATAGTGGGGGATTCAGTGATGGTCATGCCATTGAACGTCAAAGGGCAATAGTTGAATTCTCAATGTTGGAAACGGTCATTCCTTGACACTTGTGTGGTGCGAATGTTACTTGCCACCTGTCAGCCCAAGCCTGGATACTGTCCACGTCTTGCTGCATTTGGACATTGACTGCTTCAGCATCTGAGGAGTCGCGAATGATGTTGAACATTGTGCAATTATCAGCGAACATCCCCATTTCTGACCTTATGATGGAAGGAAGGTCATTGATGAAGCAGCTGAAGATGGTTGGGCCGAGGACACTACCCTGAGGAACTCCTGCAGCGATGTCCTGGAGCTGAGATGACCGACATCCAACAACCACAACCATCTTCCTTTGTGCTAGGTATGACTCCAACCAGTGGAAAGTTTCCCCCCTGAATCCCATTGACTCCAGTTTTGCTAGTTCTCCTTGATGCCACACCCGGTCAAATGTGGCCTTGATGTCAAGGGCAGTCACTCTCACCTCACCTTGGGAGTTCAGCTCTTTTGTTCATGTTTGAACCAAGGCTGTAATGAGGTCAGAAGCTGAGTGGCCAAAACAGAAACCAAACTGGGCATCAGTGAGCGGGTTATTGCTGAGCAAGTGCCGCTTGATAGCACTGTTGATGACCCCTACCATTACTTTACTGATGATCAGAGAAGACTGATGGGGAGTTAATTGGCCGGGTTGGATTTGTCCTGCTTTTTGTGTACAGGACATACCTGGGCAATTTTCCATATAGCTGAGTAGATGCCAGTGTTGTAGCTGTACTGAAACAGCTTGGCTAGAGGCGCGGCAAGTTCTGGAGCACAAGTCTTCAGTACTATTACCGGAATGTTGTCAGGGCCCATAGCCTTTGCAGTATCCAGTGCTTTCAGCCATTTCTTGATATCACGTGGAGTGAATTAAATTGGCTGAAGACTGGCATCTGTGATGCTGGGGACCTCCAAGGAGGCTAAGATGGATCATCCATTCGGCACTTCTGGCTGAAGACTGTTGCAACTGCTTCAGTTTTATCTTTTGCACTGCTGTACTGGGCTCCTCCGTTATTGATAATGGGGATATTTGTGGAGCCCCCACCTCCAGTGAGTTGTTTAATTGCCCACCACCATTCATGACTGGATGTGGTAGGACTGCAGAGTTTAGATCTGATCCGTTGGTTGTGGAAACACTTAGCTCTGTCTATCACTTGCTGCTTATGCTGTTTGGCATGCAAGTAGTCCTGTGTTATAGGACTATATCTGCAGATCAACTCTGTCACTAATAGTACAACTCGGTCACCCTAAGACAACTTCCTGATGGAAGGACCATGATATAGCATGAAATTTCTGGTGTTTACTGAAATCCTGCAACAATCACTCATGGTTGACCCCTCATTTTTAGGTATGCCTGGTGCTGTTCCTGGCATTCCCTCCTGCACTCTTCATCGAACCTAGCTTGATGGTAATGGTAGAGTTTGGGATATGCTGGGCCATGAGGTTACAGATTGTGTTCAAGAGCAATACTGCTGCTGCTGACGGTCCACAGCTCCTCATGGATGCCCAGTTTTGGGTTGCTAGATCTGTTCGAAATCTTTCCCATTTAGCACAGTGGAAGTGCCATATAACATGATGGAGGCTATCCTCAAAGTGTAGGCGGCACTTCAGCTCCACAATGACTGTATGGTTGTCACTCCTACCGATACTGTCATGGACAGATGCATATGTGGAAGGCAAATTGGTGAGGATGAGGTCAAGAATGTTTTACCCTCTTGTTGGCTCCCTTACCACCTGCCACAGACCTAGTCTAGCAGCTATGTCATTTAGGACTCGGCCAGCTCGGTCAGTAATTGTGCTGCTGAGCCGCTCTTGGTGATGGCCACTGTAGTCCCCATGTACCTTTAAATGTACCTTTGAGAACAATACTTGTTGGGAAGATCACATGATCTGTAGTAACACTGGCTATGTAAGCAGTCAGTGCAGAGTTAGAGTTGGAGTTAAAAGCACATGTGTAGTTGCTGTTGAGTAGATTGTAAATAAACTTAATGTTTCCACCCAAGAAGTAAGAACATAAGAAGTATCTGCAGATCAACTCTGTCACTAATAGTACAACTCGGTCACCCTAAGACAACTTGCTGGTGGAAGGACCATGATATAGAATGCGGTTTCTGGTGTTTACTGAAATCCTGCAACAATCGCTCATGGTTGCTATTAAGCATCAAACTTATTGAAATAATTTATCATGTGACTGACACAATATAAAATATTACACACCTCACTGTTACTAAGTGACACAGGACTCAGCTATACAAGAGTGGATTCACCTTTTCAGTGCCAGATCTGAGAGCTTGATGGGTTGCAAGTTCTTATTAAAAAATTGGGCATACACTGTTCAGCTATTCATCTTGAAGGACAGAAAAGAGTGAACAGCTTGCTGCCAATTTTGTGATAAGACTTCCATCTCTTTGAGCTCTTAATTCCCTGTTCCCAGTTACTAATTGTTTGACAAAACTTGCTTAAGACAGTGAACTTTTTTTTTCTCTTTTACTTCCCAAAATCTCTTATGTTTTTGTTTTTTATATTATACTTTTTTTGCTGCAATTAACACTGTGAATTTCTAGCATTTTCTCAAGATTAAAGTGATTTACTTCCTAATGCTCCTTCCCTTCTTCTGCAATCCTTCCCTTTTATCAGCTATATCCATGATTACAAAATATACCTTCCTTATCCTAGTGGGTTTCTACCTCTTGCTGAAACTATCTTGGTTTTGAGCAGCATCAGGAGTTTGCCTATTATCGAGCCTCCGGTGACCAGCACCTTGTAACATGACCATTCAGCAGTGAGATTGACTCACTGATGCTAGCTGCAATATCCAAGCTCAACATCAAAACCTTTTTTTCATTCATTTGATGTGGGTATCACTGGCTAGGCCAGCATTAATTGCCCATCCTAATTGCCCTTGTTCAGAAGGCATTTAAGAGTCAACCACATTACTGTGGGTCTGGAGTCACATATAGGTTAGTCCTTCCCTAAAAGGCATTAGTGAAGCAGATGGGTTTTTAAAAACAATCAGCAATGATTTCATTAGACTTTTAATTCCAGATTTTTAATTGAATTCAAATTTCACCATCTGCCATGGTGGGATTCAAACCCAGATCATTACCGTGGGTCTCTGGAATATTAATCCAGTGACTATGCCACCGCCCCACTTTCTGGTGTGGACTCTAACATTAATCCCATACATTGCATACACTATTGTGAGCTTAGATTTATTTTATATCTTATACCTTAAATACTTCAAGAAATTAAATATCTTTTTAATGCTTTTTTGCCAGTTCACATCACAGCCACTTGCAAAATTTCTGCTGGTTTATATGGGGACAGTGGTTGTCACAGTCCCTGCTGAATACTATATTTTTACAGAAGCAGAATATAAACAACATTCCTCATTATCTCTTTCCTCAGGCAAAGTTTTCCAACGGTTCTTACAACTACAATCCTGCACTATCTGGCTCCCATGTGAAGTGAGTTGCGATGGAGCACTATGGATATTCTAGTTTCACGAGATCACAGTGGCAACTGATCTCTCATTATGCATTTCTCCTTTTTTTTTACATTAGGTAAACTTCCTGCAGAACACTTGTATCATTTAAATGACCAGTTTTATTGGTCGATAATTTTTGATAAAATTGTTTTTGCTGCATGTTGTGCTCTGCCTATTATTATTTTGCTTATACAATGAATTGAGTGAAAAAAGAAAGGGATAGATAAATTGGGAGGTTTATGCTAATAATCATGGTTATTTGAAACAATCATGATTTTAGCCTTATGCATGCATGACACTTATGAGGTGTGATGCTCTTAAGATATCATGCTGTGATGTATAATAGTATGGATATGGAAGATATTTTAATGTACAGATGATTACATAAGAAAAGGATGGTAAGCATTTCAGATTAGTGCCCACATCTATGACTTTGCTGATGGTGTTTTAAAAAGGTATGGTGGCCTAAACTAAATGAGATAATGTTGCACATGGGAAAAATGTAGCAAAAGCAACAATGTACAATGAAAGGGAATATTACATATAATAATTTACATTCTAGTGTCATGTTACATGTAGTCAGCTGCACATTTCACCGCAATCTAAATCACAAACTTCAATTGTAGGGCCCTATCCACAGGTGTACAACATGACACATTCCAATAGCATTTAACGTTTAAATTATATCCAGCTCAGAATCTTCATGGGTACATCACTGATGTGTGTGTGCTACAGGTATATAACATATCTCACTGTGCCGATGAATGTCTTCAGCTTCTCACCCAAGCCTAAAACTCACCTGATGTATTTATGTTTTCATAAACCAACATTTCCTCGTCCAGGGATAAAATGATTGCCTTTAATTCACTCCCAACATAGTTACTTAGGGCAGAATTTTACGGTCCCGTTTCGGTGGGGACGGGACCGTAAAAGGCTCCGAGACATTCTAAGCTTCATTGGCTTTGGCGGGAATGTAAAATCCCGCTGCCGTAAAATTTTGCCCTTAGGGTTATTTATCCTCTGCTGTAAACATGTTTTCAGTACTTCTGGATGTCTTCATTGATAAGTTTGCTAGTAATACTGGAAAGATTTGTGTTCTATGAAAATGATACAGCTATAATCTACTTCAGTGATTAATGACTTTTGACCTGACTTCTACCATCATACTGTAACATAATTTCCTACTAAATTTCAACCAATAACTAAAAAAAAGTAAAGTTTTACATTTCTATAGCATTTTTCACGACCTCGGGACAACGAAGTAATCTTTGTTGTAATGTCGGGATAGAATGTGCAGTATTGTTCACTAATTGGGCAATGAGCTTTAAGTAGTGATGGAGAGTAAGCTGGGTGAGTTTATACAGCAGCAATGTCTAGATTTTCCTCAAGAGAATACCATGACCTGTACAAGTAAAGTCCCACTAAAAGACGTGCACCTTTACCTATCGCCAGTCTTTTCCAAATTCTCCAAGTCGCTTCCCACAGCAATATAGATAGACATGAACATTGAAAACTGAATGAATTTATACAAAGAATTGTGAGAGGTCATGTCAAAGGCGAAAGAATAAATAAATCTGAAGATCTTTAGCCATTCTAACCAGGCTTGATCCTGGACGAATTAATATGTAGCACTTGAATGTATCTTGTAAATATACCCAAGAAGAAAATAGAAAAAATTTGCAGTCAAAAACTGCCATATTATTTTATATGATACATTACAATTTGTTTCGAATGGGCTTGTGCAAAATCCTTCAAAATGTAGATAACAGTGGCCTCTAGTGGTTACTTTTTAGAAATTGCTTATTATTTATACATTCCAAAAACAAGTTTAATTTAACTTTATATTAAATTACAATTAATATAAATACACATAATTAAATAATTATTAAGTAAGTTTCCATTTCATTTATTGCATCTGTATGGATCGTGAATGTTCTCAAATACAGTTTTATTTAAGGAGCTGGTCATAAGATAAAAACTTTGGTGTGACAGTCAATCTATAATATCAAGAAGATATTGTTTAATTCCTCAAATTCCAAACCTGCCTCCCATTATTAGGTGTTCCTTTTAATAATTTGCAAACTTGAATCCCAAACTCCCTCAGCACTTCCCAGTTACTTAGCTTCTCCAATTCAAAGTATAATAATAACTTATTTCTTAATCAAAATGCACCACTGAATGTTCACTGACATTGCATTTCATCTGTCACCTTTATGCCTATTTCACTACTTCACCAACATTCCCTTGGTTGCCTGAACACAGGAATTATACTTTAGGCTTTTGCACAGATTATTCGCAGGCTTGTTTACATGCATACAAACATATAAATTAGGAACAGGAGCAGGCTGTTTGATCCTTGAGCCTGCTCCGCAATTCAATAAGATCACGGCTGATCTGATTGTGGCCTCACCTCCGTTTCCCTGTCTACCCCCATACCCTTTAAATGCTTTACCAATTAAGAATCTATCTACCGTGGCCTTAAAAATATTCAATGACCCTGCCTCCACTGAGGAAGAGAAACCCAAAGGCCCCATGACCCTCTGAGAGAAAAAACATTCTCCTCTTCATCTTAAATTGGAGACCCCTTATTTTTAAACTGCGTCCCTTAGTTCTAGGCCCTCCCACAAGGGGAAACATCCTTTCAGCATCCACCCTGTCAAGTCCCCTCAGGATCTTATACATCCCAGTACAATCACCTCTTATTCTTCTAAACTCCAATGAATACAGGCCCAGACTGTTCAAGCTTTCCTAATAAGATAACACTTTCATCTAAGGAATCAGTCAAGTGAACCTTCTCTGAACTGCTTCTAATGCATTTATACCATTTCCTAAAGCTGTACACAGTGCTCCAGATGTGGCCCCACCAACGCCCTGAACAACTGTGGCGAAACATCCTTACTTTTAGATTCCATTCCTCTTGCAATCAATGACAACATTGCATGTGCCTTCCTAATCACCTGCTGCACCTGCATACTAACTTATTGTGATTCCTGTAGCAGGACACCTGGATACCCCTGTACATCAGAGTCCTGCAATCTTTCTCTATTTAAATAATATGCTGCTTTTCTATTCTTCCTGCCAAACTAATACATAGACTTTCGCCTCGGTTTCTGTCAGGGATTGGATCTGTAAGCACATTGGCAGAGAGCCGAGGACACTTTCATGCTGCCGTGACGGAGTCAGAATGAAGCAATTTCACTTTGCGTTGGCACTGAAGTTAAAATGTCAATACAACCTGAAGTTACAGCCTGAACAGGCACTTCCCTGGAGGAGTATTCTTGCTCCCAGTTGCTTTGAATTTGATTTCAGGATTCTGCGCCCAATTTATACTCAATGGGCTGATTCTTACCTCACTACTGTCCTGTTTTTAAGCATAAGTGAGGTAGCAGTGGAATTACTTTTTTTTTTAGTGAATGACATGGCCGGAAGTCCAAATTTCCAGTCTTTGGATAGTCGTCAGTTTAAGCAGCCAAAGTACCGCCCCTAATCCTAGCCCTAATATTAACCCAAATCCTAATATAATAGATATAATTAAATCATACACATTATTAGGGGGGCGGGGGCGATGGTGGTGGCATAGTGGTAATGTCACTGGGCTAGTAATTTAGATAGCTAATGCTTTGGGAACCTGGGTTCAAATCCCATCACAGCATTTAGTGGAATTTAAGTTGAATTGAAAGTTAGTCTTAGTAATGGTGGCATGATACAACCCTAAACAATCATTTTCTATTGTGGAAACCCAACTGGCTCACTAATGTCCTTTAGGAAAGGAGGTCTGCAACCCTTATCTGGCCTGGCCTACATATGGCTCCAGCAATGTGACTTGACTGTTAGCTGTGTCCTCTGAAATGTCCTGAAAAGACACTCGGTTCAAGGGTAGTTAGGAGTGGGCGGAGTTTTGCTTTGATCACATGGTGGCTTTTGACTATGCATCTGATTTCAAAGTGCTTGTTGTGCCCAAATTTCAGTTTGATCTCTTAAAAGGCTTCATATAGCACATTTTTTTCACCATGGTGGTCTTTTTGACAATTTCAGTCTGGTAGGAGCAGAGGAGGATCAGAAGGAAAGAACTACAGCTATAGAGGGAGCAAAGACATGGTGGCATGCTCACAGGAACCCATGCTTGGCAGCTGATTCACACTATAGTCAGAGACCTCTCTGAACAGATCAATGGTGTCCTCAAATAATGACTTGACTGCTTGATGGTTTTGTGCAATCCAGTGAGTGTCTGTCTGATCGTGGCACAGCTTTGGTCTGCAATGGGAAATCATGCAGAGCTGCCATTGGACAAGGACCTTCAACATGATGAGGAAGACAAGGCTGATGATGTAGAATATGATGGGGAAATACAAGAGCTCTAACTGTGTTCTTCTGCAGCAACTGATCAAAAATCACCTCAGCTAAACAATCCCTGCTCCCATTCCCAATATCTCTCCCAGTCCTTCCACTTTCAAACAAACTCCATTTACCAAACATTGCAGGGTCACCAACTTCAGGCTAATTTCTGCATACATGGATCTCAAAAAGGATTAGAATTGTCTTGACTTAAAACAATTACTAATACCTATTACCCTATTGCGAGCCCCTTGGTACCTGTCTTAAGTGCTTCTGTCCATATTGTTGTGCTCTTTGGAGGTTAATCCCCCCCCCACCCCCAATGACTGCAGCATGGCCCATGGAAAGTTGACATGCTCACTCCAAAGCCTCTGAGATGCTTGTGTTTTTAGTTCTCAGGTCCTGAGTAAAATGGCGCCGATATAATGGGTATCCCTGAGCAGTGTGAAATCCTACTCATGCTCCTTCCGGGGGATATTGAGCCACAGGTGAAAGTTTTCTGTGAGCACACTTATACACGTTTTCTCCAAAAAAGCTGATGCCTGCAATGCAATTATTTGCCCTTCCTATCATTTTTTGCAAACTCCCATAAGGGTTATCTTCGAAGCAGGCCATTTTATGCTGCAGGACTTGTGGTCCTGTGACCTTGAAAGAGTGCAGCGCTTTGAATGGGAATATGGTGCTGGGATTTGTCTACTTGAAGAATAATGACCTGCAGACCACATAAATGAAAGAGCGATTAGGCTGGGTAGCTCTTTGTAGATTGGTATGGCACAATGAGCCAATGAGCCTGATTTTTGACCATTTTCTATGGTTTTTGTGTGGAAGTAGTAACAAGGGGCAACACACATTTCTTGACTTCCATACAAAATTTGAAAAGCGAACTAATAATGTCAGCCAAATTGGAACACATTGATAGCATTCCGCTTAAGTCACTGAAGATAGAAAAAGGTTATCCTATGAATGAGAGACCATAAAAAATAGAGATATTTTATCATTTTGTACTACGAAGAGAATATTTTTTCAATGAGAACATTTTCTCTTATGCTGGATACCACAACAAAAAGACTGGCTAAACTCCCACTATTATGTTCGTGGAACAGATAGCAGACAGTGACTCAATCCTTGAAATTAGTCATCACTGCTCCTGATGATTAATTGGAATCACTACTTAATAAAGCTCTAGGCACTTTGAATTTAAACTCGTGTAAACCAGATGAAACCAGATCCACCTAAATTTGTTATTTTAAAAAATAATTGCTGAGGAACAAGGAGCAGGAGTAGGCCACTCAGCCCCTTGAGCCTGCCCCGCCATTTAATAAGATCATAGCTGATCTGATAGTAACCTCAAATCTGCATCCCACCTACCCCCGATAACCTATCACCCCCTTGCTTACCAAGGATCTATCCAACTCTGCCTTAAAAACGTTCAAAGGCTCTGCTTCCACTGCCTTTTCAGGAAGAGAGTTCCAAAGACAAACCTCTGAAGCAAAAAAATTCTCCTCATCTTCATTTTAAATGAGCGACTCCTTATTTTTAAACAGTGACCCCCCCAGTTCTAGATTCTCCCACAAGAGGAAGTATCTTCTCCACATTGACCCTGTCAAGACCCCTCAGGATCTTATACGTTTCAATCAAATTGCCTCTTAACCTTCTAAACTCCAGCAGATACAAGCCCAACCTGTCCAACCTTTCCTCATAAGACAACCCACCCATTCCAGGTATTAGTCTGGTAAACCTTCTCTAAACTGCTTCTAACACATTTACATCCTTCCTTAAATAAGGTGAACAATACTGTACACAGCACTCCAGGTGTGGTCTCACTAGTGCTCTGTGTAACTGAAGGATAACCTCCCTACTTTTGTATTCAATTCCTCTTGCAATAAATGATAACATTCTACTAGCTTTCCTACTACTGGCTGTACCTGCATATTACTCTTGTGACTCATGCACCAAGACACCCAGATTGCTCTGCATTTCAGAGCTCTCCAATCTCTCAACATTTAGATAATATGCCTTTCTTTTATTCTTCCTGCCAAAATGGAAAATTTCACATTTTCCCACATTATACTCCATCTGCCAGATCTTTGCCCACTCACTTAACCTATCCATATCTTTTTGTCACCTTCTTATGTCCTCTTCACAACTTACTTTCCTACCTATTTTTATATCATCAGCAAATTTGGCAACCATCACATCCATCCCTTCATCCAAGTCATTTATATAAATTGTAAACAGGTGATGTCCCAGTACTGATCCCTGTGGCACAGCATTCATTACATC
This sequence comes from Carcharodon carcharias, assembly GCF_017639515.1. Taxonomy (NCBI): domain Eukaryota; kingdom Metazoa; phylum Chordata; class Chondrichthyes; order Lamniformes; family Lamnidae; genus Carcharodon; species Carcharodon carcharias. The sequence goes on along the minus strand of NC_054491.1, from coordinate 8,273,933 downwards.
TTGCCAAACTGAAAAAGACCCATTTATGCCTACTCTCTGCTTCCTGTTAGCCAGCCAATCTTCTATCCATGCCAATATGTTACCCCAAACTATGAGCTTTTATTTTCTGCAATAACTTTATCAAATGCCTTCTGGAAATCTAAGTACAGTACATCCACCAGTTCCTCTTTGTGCACCACTTGTATTCCTTTTTTTTATTCATTCACAGGATGTGGGCTTTGCTGGCTGGACTAGCATTTATTGCCCATCATTAGTTGCCCTTGAGAAGGTGGTGGTGAGCTGCCTTCTTGAACTGCTGCAGTCCATGTGCTGTAAGTGCACCCACGGTGCTGTTCGGAAGTGAATTCCAGAATTTTGACCCAGTGACAGTGAAGGAACAGTGATAAATTTCCAAGTCAGAATGGTGAGTGACTTGGAGGGGAACATCCAGGCGATGGTGTTCCCATCTATCTGCTGCCCTTCTAGATGGTAGTGGTTGTGGGTTTGGAAGGTACTGACTAAAGAGCCTTGGTGAATTCCTACAGTGTATCTTATAGGTGGTACACACTGCTGCCACTGTGCGTCGGTGGTGAAGGGAATGAATATTTGTGGATGGAGTGCCAATCAACTGGGCATTACTTTACAGGTAAATTAATGAATAAACAGCAAGAAATCAGTTAACACTATGAGGCCTTGTGGTATAGTAGTAAGTCTCTTGGCCAGAAGCCCAGACCCCAATTGAACCATTTAAGTGGCTAATTAAAGGCCCCTTTCCCCCTCTGCTAGCATATAACCAATGGCAGTGTCCCTCCACCATGTGACCACACTGGCATAAACCCTTCCAGCCTCCCAGTGGGATCTGGAAGGGAGGGATCCTCTTTCTCAAGCCATCTGTGGCCTGTGGAGAGTCCCATAGCAGCAATGGCTGTCCCTGCGACAACCTTCTTGCATGTCTCTCAGTGTCCATATTTCCCCCCTCCCCCACTCCCTGCGTAGGCCTGCCTGACTTTTCCTGCTGGTCCTTCAGACCTTCAGCTTAGTTGGCTGTGAGCGTCCATGACCATTGATGTGCCCTCCTCCCCCAAGTGCAGTTCCAGAAGTGATCACCATTCTCAGTGGCACTATCGAGGCTGCTAAGCTGCCGGGCATCTAATTGGCCAGCAGTTTTTGGTGCCAAGCAGTCATCCTTAATAGGGGCAGTAGCCCCAGCGGCTGCCTCTTAATTGGCTGCTATTGACAAAATGCTGCCCTGGATCCTGCTGACTGCCCAAGTGGGTTTGCCCCCCATGCTTTTGGTGCCAGCAACCGGATATCTTTTGCCACCACTAAGTCCAGCCCTTAGACTCACAGCAATAACATATAAAAATTGCATTTCTTTTTGCCTACCAGTCTTGCTGACCGTATTTTTGCATTATTTTGTCCCCTCGAGTAGAGAAAATATATATTTAAGCTCTTGAATACCTGCAGAAAGTCAACAAAGCTTGCAAATTTCTCATGATATTCAGAAACAGGGAAAAATGCTTAAGCCTCACATGTAGTGTAAGTACGAGAAACCCTGGTGTAAATCACTTGTTAGTTTTACTCCTATCTGTTGTGTATTTATAAGCATCTAAAGTGCAGTATTTTTCTGAAACTATAAAGATGCACCACAAAGGTGCCTTGGCTGTGGCTGGAGGCAGTGCTTCAGTGCTTGCTGAGCTTATAGAAAGGCTTGAATCTGTTTAGCCAGGTCAATAAGGTCAGTGAGACATTGTGTGCAAAGCTGTGAAGCTGCAAGTGCCTCTTCAATATTGTGAATCTTCCTCGGTTATTGCTCATAATTTGAATTTTGTGATCACATCAGGTGAGAGGATAGTACAAAAGCTGCTAATCTATAATAATATATACCTGAAATGGACTTCCTGTAAGTTACTTTTCATTAAGCTAGCTGCAATACTGAAGGAAAATTCCTATTTTGCTTAGTTGGTAACCCTGGAAACCTAACCTGACACCATCCAGGAGGAATCTCTTTAACCAGAGAGTGGTCAGAATGTGGAACTCACTCCAACAAGGAGTTGAGATGAAAATCTTGAATGCATTTAAGGAAAAAAGTTAGATAAACACATGAGGGAGTAAAGAATAGAAAGATATGTTGATAGGATTGAAAGTCAAAAAGGAATGGAACCAGATATTGATCTAGGCAGCAAAACGACAAAGGCACACCTAGCCCTGCCAACTCTGCAAAGGCATCCTTACTAATATCTGGAGGCTTGTGCCAAAATAGGGAGAACTGTCCCAAAGTCTGGTCAAGCAACAGTCTAACATAAATCATTCTCATGGAATCGTACCTCACTGACAATGTCCCAGGCACCACTATCACCACTATCACCAGGTATATCATATCTGGGTATGACATGATCATAAGGAGATCAAAGCTGGGAGCTAAGTATTCAGGTGTATGTGTCTTTTTGAAAGGGCAGGCAGGAAGGAAAGGGTGGTGGGGTAGCTTTGTTAGTACGAGATGGAATAAGTACAAAAGCAAGAAATGATCTTGGATCAGAAGATATGGGATACATATGGGTGGAGGTAAAAAATAACAAGGAGAAGAAGGCACTGGTGGGGATAATCTATAGGCCCGCTAATAGTAGCTATACTCTAGGACAGAGAATAAATCAGGAGATAATGAGGGCATGTAAAAAAGGTAGTGCACTAATCATGGGTGACTTAAATCTTCATGTAGATTGGGAAAATCAAATTGGCAGAGGTAGCCACGAGCAAGAATTCATAAAGTGTATTCGGGACAGTTTCCTAGAACCATATGTTCTGGATCCAACCAGGGATCAGGCCATTTTGGATCTGGTAACATGTAATGAGGCAGGTTTAATGAATGATCTCAGAGTAAAAGATCCCCTCGGAAACAGTGACCATAACATGTTAGAATTTAGCATTCAGTTTGAGAGTGAGAAGCGTGGGTGGGAAACAACTGTGTTAAACTAAAATAAGAGTAATTACAAAGGAATGAGGGCAGAGTGGACTGGGAACAGAATTTAGCAGAAAAGACTGTTGATGAACAATGGCAGACATTTAAGAAAATTGTTCTTGACTCACAAAAAGCTGTATCACAGTGAGGAAGAAGAATTCTAGGAAGGGGATAAACCAACCATTGTTAACCAAAGAAGTTAAGGTTGGTATCAAATTGAAGGTAAAAGCATACAATGTGGCAAAGATTAGTGGTAAGCCAGAGGACTGGAAAAGTTTTAAAAACCAACAAAAGATAATCCAAAAATTAATAAAGAAGGAGAAAATAAACTTTGAGGATAAACTAGCAAGTAATATAAAAGTGAACAGTAAAATCATCTTTAAATATATATAAAGGAAGAGAGAGGCAAAAGTGAACAAAGGCCCCTTAGAGAATGAGGCTGGGGAAATAATAATGGGGAACCAGGAAATGGCCGAGGAGTTGAATAAATATTTTTCTTCAGTCTTCACAGTAGAAAATACTAATAGCATTTCAAAAAATACTAAATAATTTGGGGGCAAAAGAGGGAGAGGAAATAAATGCAATAACTATCACTAGAGAAAAAGCACTAGGGAAACTAATGGGGCTAAAGGCCATTAAGTCCCCTGGACCTGATGGATTGTGTCCTAGGATATTAAAGGAAGTAACTACAGAAATAGTGGATGCATTGGTAATAATCTTCCAATAATCCTTAGATCCTAGAAAAGTCCCAGAGGATTGGAAAACTGCCAATATAACATCCTTATTCAGAAAGGGAGGGAGACAAAAAACAGGAAACTGTAGGCCAGTTAGCTTAACATCTGTCATTGGGAAAATGTTAGAGTTTATTATGAAGGATGTAAGAGCAGAGCATTTAGAAATACATAATATAATCAAGCAGAGTCAACTTGGCATCATGAAGGGGAAATCATGCCTGACAAATTTATTAGAATTCTTTAAGGTGGTAACAAGCAGGATAGATAAAGGGGAACCAGTAGATGTAATATATTTGAATTTCCAAAAGGTGGTCGCTAAGGTACCACACATAAGGTTACTTAATAAGATAAGAGCCCGTGGTGAGTAGTATGTTAGCATGGATAGGGGATTGGCTAACTAATAGAAGACAGAGAGCTGGGATAAAGGGAGCATTTTCAGGATGACAACCTGTAACTAGTGGAGTGCCATGGGGATCAGTGCTGGGGCCATAATTATTTACAATGTATATTACTGACTTGAATGAGGGAAGTGAGCCAAGTTTGCGGATGACACAAAAATAGATGGGAAGGCAAGTGGCGAAGATGACAAAAAGAATCTAAAGAGGGATATAGACAGGTTAAGTGAGTGGGCAAAAACTTGGCAGGTGGAATATAATGTGGGAAAATGTGAGGTTATGCTCTTTGGCAAGAAGAATAGAGGAGCTGAATATTACTTAAATGGAGAAAGACTGCAGAAAGCTGCAGCACAGAGGGATTTGGGGGTCCTCGTGCATGAATCACAAAAAGCTAGCATACAAGTTCAGCAGGTGATAGGGAAGGCAAATGGAATGTTGGCCTTTATTTCAAAGGGAATGGAGTATAAAAGTAGGGAAGTCTTGCTAAAACTATTCAAGGCGCTAGTTAGACCATACCTAGAATACTGTGAACAATATTGGTCCCCTTATCTAAGGAAAGATATACTGGCATTGGAGGCAGACCAGAGAAGGTTCACTAGGTTGATCCTGGGTATGGAGGGATTTCCTTATGAGGAGAAGTTGAGTAGGTTGGGCCTGTACTCATTGGAGTTTAGAAGAATGAGAGGCGATTTTATTGAAGTGTATAAGATTCTTTAGGGGCTTCACAGGGTAGATGCTGAGAGGTTGTTTCCCTTTGTGGGAAAATCTAGGACCCGAGGGCATAATCTCAGAGTAAGGGGTTAGCCATTTAAGATAGAGATAAGGAGGAATTTCTTCTCTCAAAGGATAGTGAATCTGTGGAGTTCTTTACTGTAGAGGGCTGTAGAGGCTGGGTCATTAAATATATTCAAGGCCGAGATAGACAGATTTTTAATCAGTAAGGGAATCAAGGGTTATGGTGAAAGGGCAGGAAAGTGGAGTTGAGGATTATCAGATCAGTCATGATCTCATTGAATGGCAGAGCAGAGTCGATGAGCTGGATGGCCCACTTCTGCTCCTATGTCTTATGGTCTTATGGTCCAGTCCCACCGGCAGGACAGACCTACCAGAAGGAGTGACACATTCATATACAGTCGGAAGGGCATCCTCAACATTTGCTCTGCATCCCATGAAATCTCATAGCTTCAGGGCAAGGAAACTGCCTGCTGATTACCAAACCCTCCCACCTCTGCTCACCCAGCCCCAACCACCCTCCCCCTCAGCTGATGAATCAGTACTCAAACAAACACTTGGAAGAAGTAGCAAGGGTGAAAAGGGCATAGAATATACCGTGGGGGGGGTGGGGCTTCAATGTCCATCACCAAGGATGGTTCAGTAGCAACACTATTGACCAAGCGGGTTGGGTACCAAAAGACAAGGCTGCTAGACAGAGTGATGGAAGCAACTAAAGGGAAAAACTGACCTCACCAACCTGTCTGTTGCAGATACATCTGCCCTTTTTTTTATTTGTTCATAGGATATGGGCATCGCTGGCTGGGCCAGCATTTATTGCCCATCCCTAGGTTCCTTGAGAAGGTGGTGGTGAGCTGCCTCTTGGACCGCTGTAGATACACCAACATTGCTGATAGGAAGGGAACTCCAGTATTTTGACCCATGACAATATCAGTAGAAGTGACCACAGCACAGTGCTTGTGGAGATGAAGTCCCCATTTTCACACTGAGGGTATCCTCCATCGTTTTGTGTGGCACTATCACCATTCTAAACAGGATAGATTTTGAACAGATCCTGCAACTAAAACTGAGTTTTCTATGAGTCGCTGTGGGCCATCAGCAGCAGTAGAACTGTTTGCAATCACATTCTGTGACCTCATATTGCAGCATATCCACCACTATACAATTACCATCAAACTGGGAGATCAATCATGGCTCAATGAAGAGTGCAGGCGGGCATGCCAGGAACAGCACCAGGTATACCTAAAAAATGAAGTGTCAATCCAGTGAAGCTACAGCACAGGACTACTTGCACACCAAATAGCATAAGCAGCATGCAATGGAAGGAGCTAAGCGATCCCACAACCAACAGGTCAGATTTAAGCTCTGCAATCCTGTCACCCCCAGCTGCGTGTGGTGGTGGACAATTAAACAGCTCACTGGAGGAGGAGGCTCCACAAATATCCCCATCCTCAATGATGGAAGAACCCAGCACATCAGTGCAACAGACAAGGCTGAAGTATTTGCAACCGTCCTCAGCCAAAAGTGCCAAATGGATGGTCCATCTCAACCTCCTCCTGAGGTCCCCAGCATCACAGATGCAGCCAATTTGTTTGATTCTAAGTTCCTGACAATACTCCAGCAATAGTACTGAAGACTTGAGTTCCAGAACTTGCCACGTCCCTAGTCAAGCTGTTCCAATGAACTGGCATCTATCCAGCAATGTGGAAAATTGCCCAGGTATGTCCTGTCCGCAAAAGGCAGGACAAATCCAACCCAGCAAAATACTGCCCCATCGGTTTGCTCTCGATAATCTGAAAGGTGATTGAAGGTGTTGTCCATAGTAATATCAAGCCACACTTACTCAGCAATAAACTGTTTAGTGACTCTCTTTTTGGGTTTCACCAGGGCCATTTAGGTCCTGACCTCATTACAGCCTTGGTCCGAACTTGGACAAAAGAGCTGAACTCAAGACGTGAGTGAGAGCAACTGCCCTTGACATCAAGGCAGCATTTGACCGAATGTGGCAACAAGGAACCCTAGCAAAACTGGAGTCAATGGGAATCAGGGGAGATGATTGTAGTTGTTGGAGGTCAATCATCTCAGTCCCAGGGCATTGCTGCAGGAGTTCCTCAGGATAGTGTCCTAGGCCCAACCATCTTCAGTTGCTTCATCAATGTTCCCTTCATCATAAGGTTAGAAGTAGGATGATCATTGATGGTTTCATGATGTTTACCACCATTTGTAACTCCATAGATACTGAAGTAATTTGTGTCCATAGGCAACAAGACCTGGACAGCGTTTAGGCTCAGACTGATAAGTGGCAACTAACATTCACATCACACAAGTGTCAGGAAATGACCATCTCCAACAAGAGAGAATTTAAGCTTCCCCTCTTGATATTCAATGGCATTACCATCACTGAACCCCCATTATCAACATCCTGGTGATCACCATTGACCAGAAACTGAATTGGACCAGCCATATAATGCTAGCAGGTCAGAGGCTAGGACTTCTATGGGGAATAACTCACATCCTGACTCCCCAAAGCCTGTCCACCATCTAAAAGGCACAAATCAGAATTGTGATGGAATAGTCTCCACTTGCTGAAGGAGTGCACTCCAAAAACACATAAAAAGCTTGACACCATCCAGGAGAGAGTAGCCCACTTGATTGGCACCCCATTCACTACTTTAAACATCCACTCCCTCCATCACCAATATACGGTGGCAACAGTGTGTACCATTTCCAAGATGCACTGTAGCAACTCACTAAGGCTTCTTCCACAGCACCTTCAAAACCCATGACCTCTACCACCTAGAAGGACAAGGGCAGCAGATTCATGGGAATCCAATGCAAGTTCCCCTCCAAGCCACACACCATCCTGTCAGGGATATATAATAATTCTCATAATGCTATTGGAATTTATTATAGAGTAATAGTGGGGTCTGTGTCTATGGGTCTGTGTGTGTGTGTTTGTGTGTGTGTGTGTGACTTAATTGAATTAAAGGCAGCTGGTCTGAAGGCTTTGATGTATTAGAAGATAAGCTAGGTTTGAAATATTAAGTAAGTAGATGTAGGTGTAAAGAGAACGCTTGCATTTTTAAATAACCAGGCTAGCTTGAGCTCAAAAGATGGTGTGAAATGTTTCACTTAGCCAGAAGAAGTTCAGAAACTGTGTTTATTTTTCCCAAAGATCATTGGTAAATTTGGTACTATGAGAGATTTTTATTATCAGAGAGATAATGTCCAAAGACATAGTGAAACAATGGAAATTTACATTCAAAGGGGAAAAGATGTATAAAGGAGCGATGGTTGTGTATAAGGACAGGTGTTCTGAGATCTAACAAGTGTGAAATCCTCCAGCATCTAAGCCTCTAGCTGCTGTCTACAAAGAACTGAAATTAAGAAAACTCACTTTGAATTGGAATGTTCAGGGTAACATGTTTCCTTGCCTGGGTCTTTTAAAATCTATGTGTCTTACTGTTGTCTTAACAAAAGTGTAACTGGGGGTTTAGATTAATTAGGGGATTTAGAAGTTATCATAGTAGTAATTTGTAGATCTATGTATGTATTTTAAATAATTTCTTCTATTACTAAAGGTTTAATTTAGTTTTGTAAGAAACCTATAAGGCTTGGTGGACTTATTACTACTGAATTCAAGGTACACATCTCCAAATTTATACAAATTGCAAAACAGTTGTGGCAGTTGTTTCAAGTTTCCTTTTGGAATTTGAGTAGCTCAGCATTTACCATCGGCTGTGCCATGACAATCCTGATTTGGAACTATATCGCCATGCCTTCACCGTCGCTGGGTCAAAATCATGACACTTGCTTCCTAAAAGCATTGTGGGTACACCTACACCATATAGGATGCAGTGGTTCAAGAAGGCAGCTCACCACCACCTTCTCAAAGGCAATTAGGGGTGGGTAATACATGCTGGCCTAGCCAGTGACACCCACATCTTGTTAAAGAATAAAAAAAAGGGTTGGATGAAGAGGGCTGTGAGGAGGCTCATGTGAAGCATTAAGAGTGTTAGAGACCAGTTGGGCAGAATGGGCTATTTCTGTATTGCACATTCTATGCAATGCTGTATAATAAGTAAACTGATCCAAGACACTCGGCTGTTAAATCTTTCAATGAACATGTTATCAGTGATATAAACTCCACATTGTACTACTTTTAATGAATAGATTATTTAATTTGGACTGCCTTTGTTTGAGGTTCTAATTTGATTCTCATTCTGATCCATTTAAAATAGTAATTTAAAAAAGAAAACTTATATAAACCAAATCATGAAAGATAACATATAGTTGGGAATACCCCCCTCCCCCATGTACCTGTGCTTTGAGTGCACAAATAGTTGAATCCCAGCTGATAGCCACACCTGACATAGAAAAAGGTCCAAATTAATTGAACCTATAGTAGGCTGGAGTAAGTAATCTAATCTTGAGGAATTGTTTATGGTTATAAACAGCTCAGTCTTCGCTCTCACAGTTGATCTGAAATCCCTCAATTGGATTACCCCCTTATAATCTCTCTCTGATATTCATTGCTCGATATTGCTACAACTGCATTGACATTCTTTAGTGTAAATTCCAACATAGTGATCCCTAACTATTAACGAAGGCATTAGAGGAAATATATTTGAAAACTGAAATGCATGTTACTACATATCACAAACTAAGACACTGTAATAGGGTAACTGTGAATCAAGCAACAAGTAATTTACTTAAAATAACTCCAGTGGAGTGAAATGAACACTTTTAAATCTATCCATCCATTCATCTATCTATTCTATCTTTTTATGTGTAAAACCTTTGAAAATGCATGTAATGTTTCAAAAATAATAAAAAGAGAAAGGACAACAGTCATTTGTTTTTATATATAAACGTTTTGAAAAGAATAGCAGTCATTTCTTATGATGTTTTCTAACCTATTGCTGGAACTTTCCATGTACTTATCAATCAGCAAACTTCCCCGATCAAACAGCATCTCAGTCAATAATGTGTTAGATTCAGAGAAGTATTGAGATGAAAAATATTTGTTTTAGTTGTTTGGTTAATTGCTCATATATAAAAATGTAAAAAATAAAATTTAGTGTATAAATAAAGACAGGACCCACATGGCAATGCTAAATAAGCTGGACTGGGAGATGCCAGTGTACTTTTGGTATTTTAATATTGTTTTTAATGTGTTGGGTCTTACTGGGACTTTGCTGATCAGATATGGCACTACAGAGATGTTCTCTCTGATTTGAATGGTTGAAGATGTAAGGTGTGATTTTTTCGAAGGACCACTGGCCACATCCTGAGATCTGATTAGTCAAAGGAATTCTACAGGATTACAAAACAGCATCACAAAAACACAATAGTTTTAATAATGATTGAAAATATCTTGTAGTAAAAGGAAAAATGCAGAACAATAAAATTTAATAATAGAAGTGTCTAAAGACATCAGTGTAAGTGCATTTTAAAAATAATTCTTAAGGACAAGGAAATTTCCATCAGTTAATCTATTGTTGATATTTTCTTTTTATGTAAAAAACTATTGCATTAGAACAATAATTTGTATTTATATAGTGTCTTTATGGTAATAAAACCCTTTATAGGAGCATTATAAACAAGATTTAACAGCCAGCAACATAAGAAGACACTAGAGAAGATGGCCAAAAGCTTGATCAAAGAGATAGGTTTTAAGGAGAATCTTAAATGACCAAAGAGAGGCATAGGTGGAGAGATTGATGGAGGGGATTTCGGAGATTGGGGCCTATTGGGGAGCAATTAATATTAGGAGTGCGAAGAGGCCAGAATCAGAGGAGTGCTGATATCTTGATGGGTTGTGGAGTTGAAGGAGATTGCAGAGATAAGCAGTGGCAAAGCCATGTGGTGATTTGAAAGTAAGGATGAGGACTTTAAAATCAAGATGTTGCTTGATTAGGTGCTAATTTAAGCACAGGGGTGATATGTGAATGGGCTTGGTGCAAGTTGAGCCATGGGCAGCAAAGTTTTGGATGACCTCAAGTTTATAGAATGTAGAATCTGGGAGGCTGATCAAGTGAGCATTGAAATAGTCAAGTCTGGAGGTAACAAGTGCACGCCTGGGGGTTTCAGCAGCAGATGAACTGAGACAGGGGCAGAGTTTGGCAATGTTACAAAGGCGGAAATGGTTGGTCTTAGTGATCGTTCGGATACATGCTTTGTAGCTCACCCAGGGGTCAAATAAAATGTTATGAATGTCAATGGCCTGGTTCAGCTTCAGACAGTTGGCAGGTAGAGGGATGGAGTTGATTCCTAGGGAATGGAATTTGTAGCGGGTACCGAAAATAGGGACTTGAATCTTCCTAATATTTGATTAGATGAAATTTCTGCTTATCCAATATTGGATGTGGGACAATCACTATGACAATTTAGAGACAGTAGAGGAGCCAAGAGAGGTAATGGTGATATATCATCAGTACACTGATGTTCTGTTTTTGGATGATGTCACTGATGGGCAGCATCTAGATGAGAAATAGGAGGAGGCCAAGGATAGATGCTTGGTGTACACCAGCACGCAGGTATGGAAAAATAAGCTGTTTCAAATGACTCTCTGGCCATGATTAGATAGATAAGAATGGAAGCAGACAAGTGCAGTCCCACCCATCTGGACAACAGTGGTTAGATATTGGAGCAGAGTGGAGTGGTCGACTATTGAAGGCTGCAGACAGATCCCGAACAATGAAGGGGGATACTTTATCTCTGTCACAATCACATAGGATGCCATTTATGACTTTGACAAAAGCCAGAAACCTGAATGGCGAGATTCAAACATGGAGCTCTAAGAAAGACAGGCACAGATTATAAGGTGCCAACATGCTCAAGGACATTGGAGAGTAAAGGAAGATGGGAGATGGTGTGGTAGCTTGCAAAAATTGAGAGGGCAATGGTTGTTTTGTTTTTGAAAGCAGCTTTGAAGTAAAGGGGGACAGTATCTGAAGAGAGAAAACAGTTAAGAATATCAGGTAACCTGTAAGTCAGGAAAGGAAGCTGCGCAGTCAGCAGTTCAGTGGGAATACGGTTAAGGGGGAAGGAAGTGGGTATCATTGTCAAGGTGAGCTTGGAGATAGTGCTTGGGGGAAGGAGAGAAAAATTAGGGTAAGATGCAAGTTTGGGGTATGGCAAAGGGGACCCTAAGAGAAAGTTTGGCCTGCTAGGCTAGGGAGAGAGAGGGAAGTGGCAGATACAGCCAAATGGTCTCAATCTTAGCACTGAAAGTATCCCTGAGCTCTTCACACTTGTTGATGGAGGTGAGGATGGAGGAGGGAGAGGAGAAGGGTTTAAGAAGTCAGCTTGCACTAGAGATAGGATAATCTGGAATGGTGAGCAGTTCTGGAAGATGAGAGCAATAGTGCATTATGTGGTCCCAACAGATCTGACTGGGAATGCTTAAACTAGTTGTACCCTGTATGTGTCCAAGCCTGCTTTCCTTGGATATATGGGACCAGAGTGAACGGGCGGGATGAGAGGGCATAATTCCCTTGGAATGGATGTCCTACAAAAATATGTTGCCTTATGGTGCCAACAGTGACAAATCTCATGACGTGGATTAAATTTGGTGGGTGTCCAATTTAGATTCACTGTAATTTGTTCTATAATTCATTTGTATTCTGTCTATTGCAACATTATATTGAAACGGCCATGGCAAAGTCCAAGAAGGACTTTTTAAAATAACGTTGCTAGCTATGTAATAAGGGATGATTTATCATTACATCATCAGCCTCCCACCCACGCAGATCACTGCAGAATGCCAAAAGGCAGTTTTGTGTTTGGATTGGGGATTGGATTGAGACTGTCCAAACGCATTTGACTTATGACTTGTAATAACTTACAGATAAGTGAGACCATTATGTGTTCAGTCTGGCCCGAGTATGAACCACAGTTTCAGAGGCGTGAGATAGTGTAGCACAGCTCACAGGCTAACTGATTACTCAGCCTATTGACTCTAAGCCCGGAATTAATGTCACAGCTGTGAAAGTTCATCATTGAGCCTCAAGATCCAAGAACCAGAATGGTCTTGAATTAAAAACAGAAAATGCTGGAAAAACTCAGCTGCTCTGACAGTATCTGTGGGGAGAGAAACGAGTTAAAGTTTCGAGTCCGCACAATTCTTCTTCAGAACTTTCCTCGTGCGGACTCAAAATGTTAATTTTGTTTCTCTCTCCGCAGATGCTGCCAGAGCTGCTGAGTTTTTCCAGCATTTCCCGTTCTTGTTTCATATTTCCAGCATCCACAGTATTTTTCTTTTATCTTACTGTCTCGAATTACCTTTGTCTCTTCATACTCAGCTCATTCTTAGATTTTTAATTATGTGTACAGTGATTATTGTCATTAAGCCTCACGTAAAGCCGAGTGTGGAATCCACCTTAATGAGGAGTTGAGAGGGTTGTAGACTCTCTCCAAGTTGATCCTAAATAACCACAAACCATAATGATGTGCCTGGCTTGGGAGAGTGAGCAACTTTGTATCAAAGCAGGCATTATTTTATGAAGATGCTCATTGTACATTTCAACTTATCCAACAACACAAGATTGAAAAACATCAATCAAGTTTTGCTTAAATATAGCATGGGCTTGACAATAAGGCCCAGGCTAACTTTGTGTCATATCCATTGTGTCAGACTTCTGTAAAATAAATCAACTTTTAGGCAGGTGATTGCAGCATACTGTTCTTTGTGCCAAACTTCACATTAATGAAAACTACTGGGGCCAGCAATCTTAAAACAAGGGTATTTAAATGAGGTTTATGTAACTGACAAAAAGAATATGCAATCTGTCCAGTAGGATCTAATAAATAGAGTTGTAATATAATAAGGTGATTATGATAATACGATCAGTGACATACTTGCTTGACAGGCAAACAGGCACAGACCTTCCCACATAATCTGTTTCTTCAGGGTTTACAGCTCAATGATTTTAATCATCTTTGATAAATAGTTGTGTTAAGCAAGGAGCACAGTCCAAGCCAAGCCTTCTGTTGCAACAATAAGCTCGATGAACAATGCAAGACAATTCAATTCAATACTCTGGACTTGAGCTCAAAAGCATAAAAATCAGAGAAAATTTATCCTTTTTTAATTATCAGCAATGACTGTATTACAATGGAATCCACTTGCACTGATCCCCACTTGGAGCTGTCACGTGAATATAATTTACATTTTTTCCATTAGTTGTGCAGATAAATTTGTGTGGGAAATCCAGATTAAAAGCTATCAGATCTGGGAAAGAAAGTGGTAATCTTAGAATGCCCTGCAGGATAAGTGGCACTTTGAGTAGAGTACAGCTCAGCAGCTGGCCCACACTCAGACTGTAAATTAACTTCAGAACATTGATTTGCTACCAGCCACTGAGAAGGGAACAGAATTTTGACTTGCTGCATTGATACCTGTCTTCAGTTGATGCTTCCATTAAATATACTCTCTTTGGGCAGAAGTTTCTGCCTAGTGGGCGGGCCCGACCCAATCTCCAGCCAGCGGGGAACCGATCACCGCTGGAGAAGTGGGTCCAGCAGCCATTTTAAGTGGGCGGGCCAATTAAGGCCCGCCCAGCGTGACATCAGGCGGGAAGCGCTATGCGCTCCCTGTGCGGGCCGGGGGTGGGAGGGTGGGATTCCCCAAAAGCGAGAGTGCGCTGTTTCACGCATGTGCACGAAAGAGCATACATCTCCCTGAGGCTAAGTGCAGCCTCAGGGAGATCACTTCCATGTTGAAAGACATTAAAAATAGTTTTAAAAAAAATTCCCTAGCATGTCACAGAGGTTATGTCACATGAGATGGGACATGTTCATAATTTACATAATAACTTTATTAAAATATTTGAAACCCTGCATGAAACCTCATCCCGTCGGTTTCATGTTTTATCTATTTGCCACCGGGGCTCCTGGCCTGTCCGCTAACCTTAAGGTTGGACGGGCAGGTCCTTTAATTGTTTTAATTATCCTGTCAATGGCCTCAATTGGCCGTTGACAGGTCAGCGGGCGGACAGCTGATTTTGCTGCGCCCCCACCTTCCTGAAAATTTAAATGGGGCGGGGTGACATTGGGGGTTCCGCCCGACGCCATCCTGCGTCATTTTACATGTCGGCCCTGCCCTCTGTTCGCCGATGGCAAAATTCTGCCCTTTGCTTATTTCCTCAGGTACGGGTGGCTGATCATAAATTTTGGTACATGGTGGTTGCTCAGGAGGCGGAAGATGTCCAAGGCCCACCTATTGTAAACATGACGAGGCCTGAGCTATTTTGAGGTCTGAGCCTCATTTGCACGCAGTTGGCAAACTGCCAGCCCAGCACTCTAAGCCATTTCACTGTTTGGGGTGAGCAGGAATTGGAGATCCAATCAGACCTCCAATTCAAGCCAATGGTGGTTTGGGGTATTTTTTGTGCAGCCAGGCACAACGTCCCAGCTCCTCCTGGTCCCACAGAAATTAAAGTTAAAAACTTCCTTTGGGTTGTGCCCTGAGGGGAAGTCTTGCAGCACAGCAGGAAACGCTCCTAGCACTGAACCGGAAGATCCCATTCCAGGGCTTGCTGGTCAAGGAAGGTGCATTCAATGCAGCCAGCCAGGTTGATTGACAACCTGAAAATCCTTCCAGTATGCCTACGGTGGGTGGTAAGGGCGATTGAGCCCCCTGCTTAGCCGTGCTTGATGCAAAGTAGCACCCCTCAAGCTATATAGCTTCTGTCTTCGGGCTAGTGGCCTGTTCCAGGAAATGCAAGCTATGGAAACAGGTGTAAGTGTGTGTGTTTTGCTTGCTCATGTGTCTCTAGCTGCAGGAAGCCTTCTAAGTCTAAGTGCGTCCTGAGCAGCTTGCAGCAATTCCTTTAAGAACTGTTAGATAGGCTGTTCAAGTAGACAGAGATAATAGGACCTCAATTTGCATATTTAAAGTGATCTTGCACTGAAACAGGTGGCTATACCCAAGGTAGCAGTGACTGGATTGCCAGGGTAACAGGGACAATGAGTGAAAAAACAAAAACAGAATTACCTGGAAAAACTCAGCAGGTCTGGCGGCATCGGTGGAGAAGAAAAGAGTTGACGTTTCGAGTCCTCATGACCCTTCAACAGAACAGGGACAATGAGTGTCCTGATACCATTTTGGGGCAAAAATTGCCCTGCTACCACCACACAGAGTGAATTAAACTAGCTCCCAAAACTCTAAAAGTTAATATGCAGTTTAGCATCAGTTGCTGTCCCCAGCACTGCTTGACTGTTACTCACATGTAGTAGGTCTGCACTCAGAGTGCCATCTCCCAGTGTGGCACTGTGCAATTCCTGCCCTCAGATTTAATGGTCAGTTGGTTGTAGCAATTATCTGAGGGTTGCCCGAATAGGTTTCCACTATATCTTGTTTCTCGTTTGTTAAAAAAAAAATTGCAGTATATATTTTAAACAAATTTTCTCTCCTAAAAATATTATATTTTGCAAAGTAAATTCTTTCAAGTCATGATTGTTGAAGCCAATGTTCAAAATTGTAATGTACTTGTTGAACATAAGACCTTATATGCAACAGCTACAATTTATGAATGGCAGTGAATTTCTTATCATTCATCATCAAAAATCATGTAAAAATAATGGGAACTTCGACATGAAATCCCTCATGTCGTTTATTTGTGCATCACATACTTTTAAATCCTTGGATAAATATTAAAATTTTAACTTTCAAATGCTTGGAGTGTACGTTTGCATTGCCACCATTATTAAAGTGATGGAACATGAAGTCATGCAAAGTTGTCACATAGCACACTGAGAACGCAAGTGGCCATTGAGGAAGTTTAAAGACATCAAGGACAGGACTTTCGGGTGGACGGGCAGCCACAATCAGTGGGCTTGGGAGTGGCAGAGGAATGGACCGCCAGCTGCAATAGGCCCCCTACCGCGATTTCAGGTTGTCTGGCCAATTCGTGGCCAGCTAGCATGAAAGGCACGCTGGAAGGCTCAGCGCTGACAGAGGGGCGGGAGGAGGGCGAGCGCTGAAGTCAACGCGGATGTGGGCGAGTGCGGAACGAAAGCTCCCTCAGGGAGCTGAAAAATTTAAATTCAATAAAAACAGGTTATAAAATCCAGGAAAAAAAAATTCCCATGCATCAGAATGAGTCAACTAAACATACAGATGATGAAATCTGTGTCCAAGCGTTTTTATCTTTTTAAAAATTAATCTCGGAAACCTCGCTCCGCCCTTGGATGAGGTTTCCTGAAAAATGCAAAGGCTGCCTGGTCAATTTGCCCACCTGTCAACCTTAACGTTGGAGGGGCAGCAAAAAAAATCCCAGTTAATTGCACCGTTAATGAGCTTGATAGCCCTCTCAATTGTCGGCAGCTGCCGAGCGAACTATCGCGCGAGTGCTCGATAACATTGGGACGCTCACCTGGCGTCATTTCGTGCTATTTTAGGCTCGGACTTGTCGGGCACGCGCCCACAACCTGGGCAAAAATTTCTGCCCCAAATCTCACTCAGAAGACATCAAGGTCAAAAAATGGAAAATCACCTAACATTATATCGTACTACAACTCAAAGCACCATAAGTTGACAGGATGCTGACTTCAGGCTATGACACTTGACACAGCAGGTTTCTGATATGGATTTTATCACTGTGTGAAATCACTGAGTGGAAGTCTGTGCGACCCCAATGAGATGGAGATAAAATCAGAAGGTGGGTTATCTGGTCAAATCTCCACTCTTCAGGTGATCAAACACAGCAATGGGCTATGGATCAACCATTAAGACAGAGACCTGGGAACAAGCCTCTAGTTCCTTGTCAGCCAGTGGGATGCATGGGAAATGTTTTGAAGAAATGGGGAAGAAAATTGGAAAAATAATAATTTTAGGCTTTTGAAGCTCTTCTGACACAAGAAATTGTAATTAAATACATTTTGTAATTCCACAACTGCACAAAAGGCACATTATATGAAGTACAATTACAGGCTATTACTAAAAATCTTGAACCTATTGTTTTCATGATTCTGAACTGAGTTTGAAATGAAATAATAAAGAACAGAAGTTGCAATTATAGAGCACTTTGCATGGTCTCAAGATATTCCAGAGCAGTTGACAGTCAGTGAAGCACTTTTGAAGTGTTGTCACTGATGTTGCTCTTAAAACTTCCCATTACAGGACTGATCCTTGCTTTGAGAATGTCCTGAATTGAACCTGCAACATCGCAGCATGTTACAAATTACCTTAAATATAATGTTGAAAACATGGGTTCCAATTTGCAAAAAATAATAACCTGAAGCAGGGAAAGCATTTAGTGAAATAGCTGCTATTCTTTGGCTGTCTGCAGAGCAATGTAGCCTTTGCATTTGGTTCTAATAATGGGACTGCTCATTCCATATGAAAAATTTTTGCTGTGCCTGGTATCATTGATGAGACCTCAAAGACAATCAGTACACATGAGAAAATTACACCCAATGCACTCTTAATTTTCCAATATTCTGGGAAAGGCTTTATAGAGTTATTCTCTGGTTTATGTTTAACGACAACTATAAAACTGCCCTTATTAAGAGGCCATGCCTTTTATGAGGGGGTACCTGTGTACATTGAAATATCCACACTCAAAAAAGGCACATTTTGTAGTTGTTCAGGTTTTAGTTGGGGGACTACAACCCCGAGATATGTTTTGTGTGTTTTCATTTTATCAAATGAAATAATTACACATAATTAAGTACATTTTAAGTTTGCTGCATGCTAATAGTTATCAGATAATCAGACCCAGATAGCACCCCAACAGCATCAACACATTGTGCCAAGCCTCTGGGACATCTACAATTGCAAAACACAATTCTGGCTCAGGCCTTGAATTCCAAACACTGAGGAAGAATGTGGAGCAAAGTTTGCACAGTTTAATAGTAATTCCTTACACAAGGGACTTGTTACTTTTGACTGTGCACTCAAACATCTGGGCAGATTTTTCACATTCTTTCTGAAATATTTGTCCCATTTTAAAAAAAACTCTCATATCCAATTGTTAAACATTGTCAATAGAATATGAAATACTGTGAGTTGAAATATGAGTTATTATTCAATGCAGTGTAATCTATTAATGTATAAAATGTTTGACTTGTATTTATATTAATCAATGGAAAATCTGTTAGGACCCATTATGGAATGTAATATTTCCCACTCAAATTTCCTCCTTTTGTTGTGCCCAGACAACCCAATACTCCAATTGAAAACACACCAGATACTTAAATTTGTAACTCTTCAGATAATGAAGTAGTCATCAGAATGCTCCCATTCAACAAAACCTGGACAACGTTAAGGCTGGACTAATAAGTGGCAAGTAACAATTGCACCACACAAGTACATTAAATAACAATCTTCAACAAGAGAGAGTCTAACCACCTTCCAATGACATTCAATGACATTACTAAAGTTGAATCCCCCACATTAAGATCCTGGAGGTTACCAATGTCCACGAGCTGCACTGGAACAGCCGCATAAATACTATGGCTACAAATGCGGGTCAAAGGTTGTGTATGCGATCAGTGACTCACTTCCTGACTCAAAGTATTTCACCACCTTAGCCACATGTCAGGAGTGTGAATGAATACTCTTCACTTGCCTGGATGAGTACAGCTCTAACAACACTCAAGAAGTGCAACACCATCAAGAACAAAGTAACCTGCCTGATTGGGACCCCATCCACCACCTAAATCAGTCACTTTGTTCACTGCCAGGGGACTGTGGCTGTGTGCACTATCTATAAGATGCACTTCAGCAACTTGCCAAGACATCTTTGACAGCACCTCCCAAACCTACGATTTCTCCACCTAGAATGATAAGAGCAGTAGACATATGGGAAACCCAACGCCTCCAAGTTCCCTTCCAAGTTACCCACCATTCAGACTTGGAAATATAGCACCATTACTGTCAAAACCTTGGAACTCCCTACCTAGGAGCACTGTTGGATTACCTTCACCATATGGACTGCAGCAATTCAAGAATGGTGACAAATGACCACCATTTCAATGGCAATTAAAGATCCACAATATATGTTGGATTTGCCAGCGAGGCACGTATTCCATGAATGAAAAAAACAATTAAAAAACACCTAGAGTTCTCTTCATTTTGAAATAACAGGCCTACCGACACAAGCTAAAGTCCCATTTCTTTGCTCTATAGCCACCTTCTATTGTACTTTTAAAGTGTGATCATGACTACACTCAGGTCCTTTTGTTGATCTGTACCTGTCGTGGGCACCGTTGCAGGTTATAAATGCATAGGGGCTCTGAAATAAAAGGCAGGATTTTCTGGCCCTGCTGGCGCAGGATCCCCCCCCCCCCCAGTGGTACATGTTCCCCTCGTGGTGCAGCTCCCCCCCATGGAGTAGGATCCCCCCCCTCCCCCGTGGCACAGGATACCCCCGTGGTGCAGGATCCCCCCCCCCCCGACCCCCACAGTGGTGCAGGTTTCCCTCATGGTGCAGCTCCCCCCCACCGTGGAGCAGGTTTCCCCCCCGCCTTGGCTCAGGTTCCCCCCCATGGTACATGTGGCAAGGCAGCTAAAAGTCCATTGAGTTTGGCAGGACTGGAAGGTCCCACCTGTGGGCGGGGATGGAAAATTCCAGTCCAAGAATATGAAATTTGGCCACATTAAATGCCACAGCATAGAGAAATCTCTTGTAACCAATCTACAAAATGCACTGCAGAGATGCACCGAGGTTCCTTCAACAGCAACTTCCAAACCTGCGAGCCTACAACCTAGAAGGGGGAACAGACACATGGGAATACTACCTGCAAGTTTTCCTCCAGGTCACACAACATTTTGACTTGGGAGTTTTTTGCTTTTCCTTCACCGTAGCTGGGTCAAAAACCCAGAACTCCCTCCCCAACAGCAGTGTGTGTGTGTACATTCACCACAAGGATTGCAGCAGTTCAAGAAAGCAGCCTATAAATTGCTCAAGGGCATTTAGGGATGAGCTCTCAATGCTAGCACATCTCGAGAACAATAAAAAAATTAGCCTGCAACATTAGCTTTGTTCCTTAATTAGTCCCATAAATCCCAGCACACATTTTTATTTTACCCATACGCTTAAGAAAAGTTCAATTTAAGCACTTGTCTACACTATTATTGAAAATGGTGAAGAGCTATATAGAGCTTTGTGGCCCCCAGACAGATCCACTTTCAATACTGACAGCCCGCTGTCTTCCACCACCTATACAATGTAATAGCTATCATATAATTTTGTGACATTTAGTTTTTCCCTAACGGTTGTGTACATGGTGCTTTGTTAAGCACTTTATGGAAGTGAATGTTGGCATCAATTCCACCATTCTTTCGTTAATCAAATGAAACAGATTTGGCTCCATTTGCCTTTGATTAACAACCTGTGCCATCTCTATTTTCTTTCTTTGAACTTTCAATGCCCTTATGCCCTCTCAGAAGTGTAGCAGCAAATCTGAATATACCACGGCAAGAGAGTGTCAAGATAATTCGAGTAACTTATACTTTATAGCCATTCATATACAACCTGATATCCATTTGTTTTGGCAATTGCTGCTGTCTAATGTGATGACAAACATCCAGTCAACCAGTTCATACAATTACTACTAACTTAGCACTTTACTGAATAATATGCTTTCCATTTTATAACAATTTCAATTTTCAGTATTAATATGAGTCATCATACAATTTTCAATGTTACATGTGATTCTGTCATTTGTTTGCCGAGCTGTTAAGTATTTACAGATCTATTTGATAAATTCCTGTTTCCTTGAAACTGAATTATGAGGCACTGGATTCCCCAACGTCCACCTGCACCCTCCCCGCCCTCACCCCCACCCCCCTCCCACCTCATAACATGCCACCATCCTCCAATCCCCCCCCGCCCACTCCCCCAGCTATAAGATCAAGGGGGAGCTGGCCTAGGGGAACACTAGCTGACCCCCAGCCATTTAAAAGGTTGGAGCCAGGACTGCCGTCCTTCTGGATCAGGAAGTCCTGCCTCAGACAGCTGCTGGCCAATCAGAGGGAGCAGTGACCACTGTTGGTACTGGACTCGGGGTTTGAGGAGATGAGCTATGCTGGATCCAGCCCAGTCAGGGGTCTCTCCAGGTTCCAAGCTGGCAGGCCCTGACATGGGGGATCGGGGCCGGTGTTTGCGAGGCTTCGGGGAAAGGGGAGTAACAAATAGTGAGTGTCGTCCAATGGACACAGAGGACCCATTACGGAAGGAACTGCCCAGAAAGCCTGCCGGGCTGGATGATTGGCATGGGCCTCTCATGCCACTGGTGGGGGTAGGATGGGGCCCTTAAATAGACACTAATTGTCTACTTGAGGGCTTCAATTGACCCATTGGCAGATGGGCAGCCTGATACTAACTCTGCCACTGGTAAATTTATGATGGGGGCGGGAATGGGCAGGTATAATCCAGCTGAATGGAACTGCTGCAGAATCTGGTGATATTACTAATTACAGTAAAAAAGACTTGCGCATAACTTCTTAACCAAAGGTATCAATACATAAAGATTACGGAAAAATTTCTTCTGCTTGCTTTTTGTAGTAAGAGGCAAATATTGACCAGGATATCAGGAAAGGTCATTTGCTCTTCTTTGAATAGTGCCATGGAATCTTTGGCACGTAACTGGCAGCTTACAAGGCTTCAGTTTTAAGTCTCATCTGAAAGAAAGCCAAAACACAGTCAATTAATCTTCTTTCAACTAGAAGCAGATAAGTAAGGCCATGAATCTCTCTTCCAACTATTGTGACAAGTATACTGCTCTCCGGTCAGAGATATTTTTGTGATAAGATGAAAGGTGAAGTAGGGGAAATCATTAGATTTGTTTTCGTATCCACTCCCCTTGCCAGAGTTATATCATTCCAAAGGAAGCCCAAAGGTGTGGAATTAATCCATGTACTGGGCTGAATGGTGAAATTCTTAACAACATTACAATATGATCCTGAAAGAAAAGGAATGTTATCTAAAAATAATGAAGGATTGAATGAAATGGCTGCTGTTAGCATTTTGCTTTCCCCCCAACGAAAAGATCTTCCAATATTTCAACTTGGTCATCAAAAATATGAAACAAAATAAAAATGTGATGACCTGAACCAAAGCAGGATGAAGAGAACAGCATTGTTGACAACGTCAGATGGGCCATCACAGAGACGCCGCCAACCCAAGAGGTGTTTATGGTTGTCAAACACTACAATTGCCCATTTTCTCCAGGAAGCTAACCTGGGTTAGAAGCATTCTCTGTCAAAGAATAGGAGTTGATAAATGTCACTGTAGCAGTTTTATTTTTTTTTGCAGATAAATAAGAGCAAGAAGCGCTTGGAATTGATTTCCTGCTAAATGTGATGTTGAACCCTGGGAAACTAATGCAAATAGATAATAATTAATTTGAACAAAAATTCTGTAGTTAGCAACAAAATAAAATTCACCTGATAGGTAGTGTATATTGTATGCTCAGTAAGTCTCACAAAGAGGTCCTGAGTCTTATTTGGCTGAACATTAACTGTTTATTGATAACATATAACCAAGTAAATACATACAGGGTGTAGCCGAAGCTATGAGCTAATTCCATGCTTGCTTCTACACAGGTCTCTGTCCAGTCCACAACAGACTCTAGTCTTGGGTCATGTGTCTCTTTACATCAGACTGCGGACAGTACTGTTTCCCAGTCCCACGTTAACACTGGCTGTGCCAGATACTCTTTTACTACAATATGCATCTGAAAAACCCTTTGAGAAGGTCAAATATAAAAATCCTACAGACCCTCATGTGTAGATCTGCATTAATACAAACTGCTACCTCCATCTATTGTTACAACCAAAACATAGTTAATATGTTTTTGTATTGTTAAATTTCTGGTGCATAGATATTGAGGATTTAGTTTCCTGTAATACTCTATATCCTTGATTTACCCTTGGAGACTACAGATATCTTGAAGGAACTGGCACTTCCGTGGACCGCTGGCAAAAAGACAAACAATAGACAAAGTAGTTATTTCTTATTTAGACTTTTCCATGTCTTAGGACAAAGGTGCTATTCTAAGACAAGTGATGTCTGAATCATAGAATAAGCATGGAAGTCTGACGTAGCTGTCATTGACAAAGAGCCTTTCTGAAGTGTGATGGAACCATTCTTCCTGGCCATAATTTTTTTTTGTTTTTGATCTGTAATACCTCTGTGTCTCCCTGACATAGTAATGAATAGGTTGCATGAATGTCCAAGGTTTGAAGGACATAAATTTGGCACAGAAGGAATAAAACATAGGAAAGCACCTTTAATTCAAGCTCCTTATCTTATTTTGAAAATGTAAGTTCTTTGCAAACTGACACCATTGTCTGTCTAATTTTCAACTTGGTACAAAACAAGTTCCGTTGTTACCACATATAAATATCCCCTAAGAGGATAGTCCTGTTCCTTGAAAACTATAAGTTGTTCATTAAATCCAGAAAGCTCCACCTGTACTGTATTGTACATCACCTTATAACCCATAATTAGGTCTGGGAATAGCTTTTGGAAGACTTTGTAAGCTGTGAATTAGAATGCTTCCAACACAGCTAAACACAAAAAAGGCATGGGAATTAATGTTAAAAGATTTTGAAATCTCACTGTGGGATCTGAGATTCAGCTCTGTATTATTTAATAGAGAGGATAAAATAAATAAATTAGCATCTGTACCAAAATAGCTGATTGGAGAATTTCAGACGAATGTGTTTCGTGCATTTCAACATTTGTTTATATTTTCAGTTTTGATGCATTTATTTAAATAAACTATTAACTTAAAATAATTTTAAGGATCAGTACAAAAGCCACTTGACTCAATAGCTTTGCCCCATGTTAATACATCAACCCTACGTGCTCACCATCTGACAATATCCCTCATGTGCTTCTGTCTCCATGAACAGCTCCAATTGGCTCGTTAAACTCACTTCAATGTGATTCCTTGATAACTCATAACGCAAGTCCATTGGGTGAAAATTTTTACTTGTCTTCCGATATTAGTCCTAAACTCCAAATTTTTTAATTGCAACCCTTGGGGCCAAGGTTTCTTCTATTCATTACTCAAATTCAAATTGCAAACACATCAGACGGAATCGACCCAGATTTGCACAGTGCGTGGTAGCGGAAGTGAAAAACGATGCTTTACCCACTGGCTGCAATGACGGATTTTCACACCATATTGCCTCCTTTGAGCTGCATCCCACCTCATTAATAATGCATTTGCAGGAAACACGCTGGATAGCTGGCGGCAGGCTCAGATTTGTTTGCCACGCTGTGACCTCAGCACTTCCTCGCTCTGGGCACCATATTTAAAGTGCACCAGAGCGCAGCCTACTTCATGTCTACTGACCAGGGCTGCTCCAGGCCATAGATGGCCCCAAAAGCAAAAGTGATGGCAGCTCTCTCTCTGGTGCACCTCCTGAACGCAATGGCGAGCTACCGTGAACTCCTCTGGCCTGCTCTGGCTGCAGGAGGTCCACCAGAGTCACCAATCTGGCCTGGGAGGCAGTGGCAGCAGTGGTCAGCAACACTGGAGCACAGAGGAGGTCAATCATTGAGTGCAGGAAGAGGATGAATGCTCTCATCCATTCTGCCAGGGTAAGTCAACAACTTCACTACCCTTAACACACACACTCACAAACCCATCACACATCCACAGGGATCTCACACCTCAAGGGACAACACCACTAAATGTCACATACACACCATCTACAAGATGCACTACAGAAATTCACCAAAGCTCCTTCGACAGCACCTTCCAAACCCACGTCCACCCTTGAAGGACAAGGGTAGCAGACACATGGGAACCCCACCACCTGGAGGTTCCCCTCCAAATAACCCACCATCCTGACTTGGAAATACATTACCGTTCCTTCACTGTTGCTGGGTCAAAATCCTGGAACTCCCTCCCTAGCAGCACTCTGGGTGTACCTACACCACATGGACTGCAGAGGTTCAAGAAAGCAGCTCACCACCACCTTCTCAAGGGCAACAAGGGGTGGGAAATAAATGCTGGTCCCGCCAGTGAAGCCCACACCCCATGAATGAATAAAGGAAAACCTACACATTTCCATCAATCTCATATCCTCTTGAGCTCGTTTCCTCAGCCCACCCATGGCTCCACTCACCACATAAACATCCCACACAGAGGCGTGTGTCCTGTTCACACTCTCTTCATCTGTCTTCGTGCAGGAGAAGCCTGTTGACATCAGCAGGGAGAGGTCCCAGAGCAGGAGTTGAGTGACCGACATTCCTCACTTTGGCTCCTCACTCACTTTGAGGTGCATGCCATCGTGTTGACCGGTGAGCTCGAAAAATGAGCCTGCAGTGACGGTGAGATCGGTGGCAAACGTCCACGTGACGATTCTGCACCAGATCATCCCTCTCTCAACGTAACTGAGTACTCTCTCTCTCCTGCTTTTGACTTGGCTGCCAAGCACTAATTATCTCTGCTTTGGTTTATAGGGAGATTTGCCAAGCGACCAACGTCCTCATCCAGCCAGTCCCTCAGCTCCATCTAGGTCCTCACTTCCAGCGAAGAGGACACATCCTCCACTGAAGAGCTGGAAATAAGCAGCCTGGAAGACCCGTCACAGCGCTGACCCACACCCTGCAGAGCAGCGCAGAGACACACACCTCAGTAGGACCTAGATCTAGAGCAGCCTTGGGTTCACAATCTAGTGGTCACCACATGGACATGTGTCCTCAGCAGGAGGAGGCAGGTTCAGTCGAGTTCCCTGGCACTCGGAGGACTGTTGGAAAATAGTCATCTGTGAAGTCCGAGTCAGATGACAAACCCATTCAGCCTTCCAACTCATCCTGGAGAGTCAGCAGGCGGGGGAACATCACGCAGAGCTGTTGGAAGCCCTCAAAAGAGTAGCATGTGAGTCGGAGGAGTGTGTCTGCCTGCTCTCTGATGAAGTGCCCATATGTGTGCGTATGGAGGTCTCCAGGGGAAGGATGGCGAACGCCATGGAGACCCTGGTCCAGCAGAACGCAGAGATGTGCGCAGACCTGCACTCCATCGCGGGAGCCAGGGTGAGAGAGTTCCTGCAGTGGAAACACGAGAGGGAAACAGGGTACCTCGAAATCCCTCCAGGTGCTCCTTCCCCTCAAGGAGTCAGACCGGACCACTAGGGCACCCAAAGGGAGGAGGAGCGGCAGCTGGACACCCCTGGGTCATCCATTCAGGAATTACAGAGGCTGTCCTCTCCCTTCGAGTCTCCTTTGCCTGTGACCCCCTCAACCTCATCCACTGTCACCACAGAGCGAGTAGCTGGCCCACGGGAGGACAGCCAAAGCAAGCCAGTGCCCTCAAGGCCTTGGCTGTCCAGAGGATGTATGCCCACATCATCAGAGACAATATGGCCAACCATTGCACAGGCTGTCTCCAGACCTGCTGTGGATGTCAGGGCAGTGCCTAGAAAAGTTAAGCAATTCTGATCGCACGGGTGAACATATTTTGTCACCTTATAATCTGAAAATATATTCACTTTCACTGAATAATGTGTCATGTTGTCTTTCAGTTTTATTTACAGGCTTCACGAGTCCTCCCCCTGCAGCCCACCCCCAGCAGCAGTTCAGTTACACGCAGCCAGACTATGAGTGATTCTGGAGGGAGAAGTGTGTGTGTGTGTGTGTGTGTGTGTGTGTGTGTGTGTGTGGCAGGGCCTTTTGGAGTCTCATACAAGCACTCTCCCACACACACGGAGCTTTCATCCATCACACATCCATCATCTCACTGTCCCGAGTATTTTCACTCCTACCTGCTGAGGTTCTCTTTCAGTTGTCCGTCTGAGCCCCACCTGCATTTCCGCCCAATCACTGAATGCACTCCCATGCAGTACCTGTCCCCGTCCAACACAAGGCTCCGCTCACTTTTGATTTGAAACACATGGTTGCAGTCACAATTCTCATCCTTTCCCCTTCCCCTATCACTCACGTCCTTTCCCTCATCACAGTCAACCCCCTGACATCACTTTCCACCTCCCCACTGTTACCCCTCAGCCCGAACCCCTGTCACTCCAGGGCATCCAGGTTAATGTGCACATTTCCTACCTTCCTGAAAATCCCAACTCCATCCACATTGACCTCCCTGACCTCCTCCATGTCCCCACCAAACACCCTTGCCATCCCTTCTACCAGTAATAATGCACTCACATCCTCCCACCCCATCAACTCAATCTCCACTCTCTCAAGCTCACCATTCCCTCCTACCACACCCACGCTGAGTTCACTCCCCAGGAGGCAGTCATTGACTCCATAGACCCCTCCCTTGCACGTTTACCTGGACATTCCACCCCCTTTTACTCCTTACTCCACCCTTACTCTTTCCTCCCTGCATACTCCCTCCCCCCTCTGAACTCCTTGCTCCCTCCGGACACCTCCCCCCCCCCACCACCCCAAAACTCCTTCCTCCCACCTACACCCTCCCCCCTCTGAACTCTCTCCTTCCCCTGGACATATTCCCCCCTCTGAACTCCCTGCTTCCCCTGGACACCTTGCCCCCTCTGGACTCCCTCCCTGACACTTTCCTTCCCCCTTTGTACCTATTTCCTCATTTGCTGCATTCTCCCTCATTACACACTCCTCCCCCTGTACTTTCCCCTCCTCCTGTCTCCCCCCTCCCCCCGGACAACTTACTTCCCCTTACCAACCTCACCCCCTGACACCTTTGCCCCCCACCTCAGCCTCAAGCCCCGCAACATCTTTGCCCCCCCCCTCCCTACCTCGCCCCCTGCAACAGAATTTCACCGCCTCCCAACCTCAACCCCACCCCCTGTTATACCTTCATCTCCCTGCCACACCTAGACCTTCCTCTTTCCCCCTCACTTCGCCGATCATCTGCAGTGGCCCATAGTGAAGTTCCGAAGCAGGCCCAAAGCATCAGTGGAGACCATGGAAGATGGTGCGAGCTCATGGCGAAAAGTCCATGAAGGCCCGAAGCCTCAGTGAAGTCGAAGCTGCTGTCTGGAGATTTCCCATCTTCCGAGAGCTGCTTCATGGCAGAGCCATGTGCATGAGGGTCCACTCAACACACGAGGCCTGTGTTCCTCCAGGGTCCAGCAGCTGTAGGTCTCCAGCATCTCCTTCTCCTCAGACTTTGGCGATCTGAGAAAGGCTCTAAAGGTAAGTCATGACTTCTGCAACACATGCTCATCCAGGCATTTTCTGGGCCGGCGTGTTTGCCCACCAGCGTAACGGTAAACCAGGCTTGGGGGGGCCAGTTCTCTTCAGGCTTTATTTTGCATTTCATTAATGGGATCCAGCAGGATTCGCGATCCACCATAGTGGACACCATCAGATAACTCCACTGTGATTTCACGCTGGCATAAACCGATTTCTGCCCCTCCCACCGAATTCTGCCCCCACCCCCCACCCACCCCCCACTCCCTCCCCCCACCCGCCATGAAGACTGCCGCCAATGGGAGAGGCACGATTCTGGCCATTACAAATGTGTGGGGATACGTTCTGGTTAATTGTGGCTCAGGAGCAGAAGAGGAACTGGAAAATTTGGCTTAGCTCTATATAGCTGGGTGTATGGTACTTCTAGCAATGAGTGTGGTAGTGAATATGGTGTTAGCCTGGCCATCCATCATGCCAAGCATGCTGCCTTTCTGTTTCCTGGGAAAGGCTCCCTGACATGCTAAAGTGGTCAAAGGCTTTACTTCATGAAGCAAGACCTGGACTTTGTTTCTCATCAAATGGACCCTGTTCACCAGCATTTTGACCTTCTTGAGGCATCTCTGCCTCTTGATGCTCAGTTCCTTGCTCCTCCTGGCCCTGTGCCAACCTGAGATAAGCCTTCTTTTCCTCATCTGGGTGAGAGTCATTACCACGGCATGGTTGCCAGGAGCCTGCATCATCGCCCCCTGAGTGGATCTGTGAATGAAGTGATAAATTTAGTGAACATGTCCTTTACATGTTTCGCTCCATCCAGCAAGCCAGTGCTAAGCCCTTCAGCTGGCCTCCACACCACTCCAACCCTTCCAGGTAAAGGACATCAGGAAGACCAGCGATGGCTATTCCTCCCGTTCATACATGACTTCATTTGGAGACATTGCTCCTTGGCCAGGGTGATGAGAACCACGTACGAAAAATCTCCCTCTGACGCTATTCCGCTTGCCTCCATTACCCTGGAGTCTCTATAGAGAGACCATTGCCTTGGCAGCATAAAAAGACTAACCTCATGATCCCATATCAGCCATGACCAATCAGTCAGGAGGATGGAGGTTTGGGGTTGCGAGTTGGCTGCTGCCCACCAGCCATGCCACTTGAAGGCAACCACCTCCCTCCCACCATTCATCCTTGCCTCTGACTGCAGACAATGGCAAATGGCATAGAATGAATGACAGCTCTGCACCTTGCTCGGATCACGATGTTATGAGACCCACGAGTCGTGAACAAACCTACTGCCGTATGGGCTTCGCCACAGAAAGGAGAACACAACTGATCATAGTTGACATTCAGTTGCCTCATAATTATTAGGGTGTCCATTTAGTCAGCCACTTGTGCTGACCTTGAACCCCACTCACCTGAAAAGATTCTCCTCCCACTTCAAGTAACCTCACTGACTGACTAAATGCGTGGTCAAGGTCAGATTTGAAAAATGGTGCATGTCACCTCCCAGGCCTGGTCTACCACCTTCTACCCTCCCCCATCACCCTCCAACTTCCCCCCATCACCCTTCACCCATCCTCTCCCCTCTGTCACACTTGAACCTAACCCCATTACCCTGGACCCCCTATTACAATCCACCCCCAACATGCTTCTCTCCCCTCACATCTGACACCCATGATTGTCCCCAATAAGATCTTTACCTAACAAACTCTCCCCCCTGGACCTACCGCCCTACCGCATCCCACTCCCCTCTCTGACTGTGACTGTTCCCCACCAATACAATATTTCACCCCCCCCCAGGATCCCACTGTCAATACAATAGACCCTGCCCTCTAAGAATCTCTCTATCCCCCCACTTCCCTAGACACTCTAACACCCTTTCCCAAACACTCTCTCCCCCCACTCTCCTGGACATACTCTCCCCCACCCTTCACTGCTTAGCCTGCCTCACTGGTGCAGCTTTTGCTACCGGCTCTAGATATGAGTGAAATTATGTGAGATCACCAAGAAGGAGAAAGCAACATCTAATGACCTCAAAGTCTTGGAAGAGGTAAATCTTGCCAGGTGCACAGCAGTTTTATATAGTCGTAAAACTGAATGTTCTAAATTCTCACTGGTGGAGTACTTAATTCTGGCAACGTAATCTTTTACTAAACATGTGTGAGATGCTAAAAAATGAAAATGGAGTTCCCAACGTTGTTTGTCAGGAAGCTTAACCTGCCTTTAACCCACGTTGAAAGTTGCGAGAACAAAGTTCAAGCAGTTTATCGCACCAGTCCGGAGACAGGTTTTTTTTATCTCCTGCCAAATTAAGTGCCCCTGTCCGTCACAATTCTCGCTGCTGGTGGGACCGGAAGATTCCCCCCAATATAATGTATTTACTGTTTACTAGGAGAATGGAGCGTTCTCTTAGTAAACCTTGGCAAATATAATGCATTTGTGTGGCGATAAACTCCTTGTTGACACTGTTGGCTTTATGGGATTAGCTATGAATAGTAAGTCTGTATCTTTTCGAGTGACAAACATTCAATTTGCTTGTATGTACTAACTTTGCTTTGATATGGTTTCAGGCTATTTGGCGGAAATTCTTTGAAGGCAGAGTTTTTTTTCAGCTTTGTGACGATTTTACCATGACATGGACAGTGAATTTCTTTCAGGCTTCTCCCACCTGACTGCCCTAATGTTGATGGAGGCTCAGCAGAGACACCCATTTATGTACTGGGATTTCTGATGAAGTTATGGCTGCGGAGCCGGAGAAGCTTTCAGCAAATTTGGCTTAAAGTTTTTTATTGATCAAATTAAAACTTTATCCTATTTACCATTTGGCCAAATGGTCTCAAGCGATATAGACTCTTTATAATATGGAAATCAGGAGCCAGTACGATTCCAAGTGCCGTTTTAATGTAGGTATTGGTCAGAGCATGTGCAGTGAAGACTTCAATCAGTTCCATGTGAAAGTTTTGAATTATTTTGTGGGCAACATTCAATCCCCATGAGACACAAAAATAATCTGGGCTCCTAATGCCTTATTATCCTGAGCATACCTACCCGCACGCATCCACCACCACTGCTCACCCAACTGCCCCCAGTCCACAACTTAGTTGCTTGTGACATGTCTGATTTCTAGACTCTAATACAGCAAGCTGCACCGGACACGTTTGAGACCATTTCACCCCTGGAATGGGTGTCTGACCAATGCACTCCCCTGCCCAAAAGTCAAAGTGTAAGAGATCTTAATGGATGCTTTTGTGACAACCTCAATGGGCCTATCTTTACAAAAATAAATTCTATGTACTTCGAAGTATTTGGTTAAAGCATTTTGGAGTGTAACAACTCCTGCCTAGGCATTTTAAAGCCGTCCAGACTGAATATTGAATTCAACAACTTTAGGTCTTGAACTCCCTCCTCCATTCCCACCCCCTTTCTGTTTCTTCCCCCTTCCTTTTGATTTTTCCAATAATTTATATAGATTTTTCTTTTCCCACCTATTTCCATTATTTTTAAATCTTTTATGCCCCCCACCCCCAATAGAGCTAAAACTTGAGTGCCCTACCATCCATTCTTAGTTAGCACATTCGTTTAGATAATATCACCAACTTCAACACCTCTGTGTTCTTTTGTTCTTTTGTCTGTGACATCTTTTGATTATCTGCTCCTATCACTGCTTGCTTGTCCCTACAACCACACCCCCCCTCCAGTTCTCGCCCTCCACCGCCCCCCCCCACCTTAAACCAGCTTATATTTCACCCCTCTCCTTGGATTCACCTAGTTCTGTTGAAGGGTCATGAGGACTTGAAACATCAACTCTTTTCTTCTCCACCGATGCTGCCAGACCTGCTGAGTTTTTCCAGGTAATTCTGTTTTTGTTTTGGATTTCCAGCATCCGCAGTTTTTTGTTTTTAACTCCTGCCTATAATTGCATATCTTGAGATATTGAAGTTACCCAAGATTCTGTCTGGAATCTGAATTCAATACAGTCTGATTTCTGTCACATTTAAACAAAAGACAAAACAATCAAAGAAGTGCAGCCATTCCTGTCTCTATTTATTGAACCTTTACACTGGATAGGCCTGTGTCAATTAGTCAATTATTCTCTTAGACGTGACTTCCCATTGAATGTAAAATGACTTTGCCTTGAGTCAGAATGCCTACAAACAGTCCCTTTGTCTCTTGATTTTGCCTGTCTCTTTGCTTACAGTTTTTTTTTACAGATTATCAGTTCTGTATGAAAGGCAGGATTGATAGTCTAGAGGGTGCAGCTTGGAGGAGAAGGCCAAGGTAGAATTGTTCAGGTGCCAGACACAGACTGTCAAAACACTGAGGCCAGATTGCTTTTCTTTATTTCCTTTTATGTTTCACGTTATAATGTGGTGCCGACAGTTGCATCTAATGAAGGGAAACAATTAATAGAACCTATGGTAGACTGTAATAAAAGGACCAGTGATTCAGAATGACAATCAAGCTAATTTATTCCTCTTTTGGATTGCATGCTCCTAAAATTCACAGGAAATAAATGTTTGCATTACTATCACTGAAGGAACCCGATTACAATCTGATTTTCTAGCTCAAGGGACCAAACGGCCTACTCCTGCCCCTATTTCCTATGTTTCTATGCTCCTATCTTGAGCTGTTTTCCAATTTGTTTCCTTCAGGGTGTTCTCCTGGGTGTCTTGTCCAATATTTAATTCTCAACCAACATCACAAAAACAGAATACTTGGCTGTTATCTCATTGCTGTTCATGGGAGCTTGCTGCACTCAAATGAGCTTCATTGGCTGCAAAGGTCTTTGGAAGTTCCCGAGGTCAATCAGTCTAACTATCTGTCCAGCTTTCTTTCATCCTTTTATTCACAAGATTTGTAAGTTTTAGCTATATTTTCTGTTTCTTACGTATCTAAGTACATTTTTCTTTAAATATTTCTTTAAAAAAGCAGAAATCACGAACAATGCATTTTAAAATCGAACCAAAATAGAGAATTAAAATTGAATTGAAATTAAAATTAAAATTAACCACAGACGATTTCTAATTGTGTCGAATTTCTTTTGAAAAATAACTATCATCAAACAGTGAGTGCGGAAAATATTATTGGGGGAATTGATTCAGAAAAGTTTCTCAGTTACTGGTCAAAAATAGCCTCTTCGGCTTGTTACGCCAGACTAAATGCGAACAGTTAATTGTGCAGCAAGTGATAGGGTTGATAAATGCGTAGGTTTTGTTATGAGAATCACACCATGTCATGTCACACCGTGCTTTGTTACACTTGTCCGTGTCGTGTCATTCAATGTCACACAATGTGAAGTTGTTTGCTCTCAGCAGGAGTAACAAAGCTGAAACAACCCACGGGGCAGGAATTTTCTGTCGGCATGCGGTGGGTGGGGGGGGGGTGGTGGTGGGACCCGGCTGCCGACACATAAAATGACGCACGGTGACGATGGGCGTGTGTCCTGACATCACTGCGCGCCATCGCGATATTTCGGTAGGCGGGCGCGCGCCAATGTCCATTGCACGACCACCATCAATTAAAAGGCCTCTTAAGGCTCTTGAAGCTCCAACTGACCTGGATTTTAAGGCACCCGTGCGATCTCCATCTTGTCGCATGTGGGCTCAACGGGCAGGCGGGTCTCATAAATTTGCGTGAAGCTCATCCACGGGCGGGAGGAGAGGGCTCAGTGGGTTCGCGAACCCAGATATTTAAAAGTTAATGCTCAGAAGTTAGTGAAACTTGTCTGTGTGAGGTGGAAAAGTTGCTGCTTGGACAGGACTCATAACCTTCAGGTCAGCATTTCTCAGTGAGGATTTGTTTTGGGGCCTGTAGGTTTCAGGAAGCCGCCCTGAGACTGGGAGTGAGAGGTGATCTCTCCACTGGAGGCACCTCATCTGAGGAGGAGGGGAGGGCTAGAAGGGGGAGGAGGGCAGGAGTGCACATTCAGCCTCCAGGGGAGCCACCTTTGGGAGGACAGGCACAAAGGCACAAGGGGTGCAGGGCCAACAGGTAGTCCAAGGCGGAAGGGGCTGCAGAAGATGGCAGTATCCTGCTGTCAGCGTATAATGAAGGCAAAACACCTACCTCACTATGACTGAGGTGCAGTGCCAAAGGAGGCTCTGCCTGTCAAGGGAGGCAGTCAACAACACCTGTCAGATGATTGGCCCTGAGATCTCCCCTAACTGTGTGGGTGGACACCCCATG
Organism: Carcharodon carcharias; assembly: GCF_017639515.1. NCBI lineage: Eukaryota > Metazoa > Chordata > Chondrichthyes > Lamniformes > Lamnidae > Carcharodon > Carcharodon carcharias. The sequence continues at coordinate 8,238,862 of NC_054491.1, read as the reverse complement.
CCCGTGACTCTAAAGGTCACAGTTGCCCTCAACTTCTATGCCTCCGGCTCTTTCCAGGGCTCAGTGGGTGATCTTTGCGGTGTCTCTCAATCAGCTGTCCACACTTGTGTCAAGCAGGTTACAGACGCTCTGTTCAGACAGGCATTGACCTTTATCCTCTACCGTTGGGACAAGGCAAGCCAGACACAGTGAGCCAGAGGCTTCGCGGCCATTGCTGGCTTCCCCCATGTCCAGGGTGCTATAGACTGTACACGTGTGGCCATCAAGGCGCCAGCAGGTGAGCCCGGTGCCTTCGCCAACAGGAAGGGCTTCCACTCCATGAACGTGCAGATAGTGTGTGATCACAGGATGCTGATTCCACAAGTCTGTGCAAGGTACCCAGGCAGCTCCCACGACACCTACATCCTCAGACACTCCCAGCTTTCAGGGTTCTTCAGTGCTGCAGCTCGGCTGGATGTATGGCTACTGGGTGACAAGGGCTATCCCCTCAGAAGGTGGCTCATGACCCCTCTCCGCCATCCAGGAACAGGTGCTGAGCTGCAGTATAATAGAAGTCACGCCTCCAGAAGGGCTGTAGTGGAGAGAGCCAGCAGTCTTCTCAAAATGCGCTTCAGTTGCCTGGACCGTTCCAGGGGCGCACTCCGGTACCCCCCCCCAGATCGAGTGTCGCTGATAGTGGTTGCGTGCTGCGCTCTCCACAATCTAGCGCTGCAAAGGGGGGATACTAAGGACGAAGAAGATGTGGACGGAGTGGCTGGGCCTGAGCACGATGAGTCCAGCAGTGACTCCGAGGATGACCACACACAGGGAAATGCTGAAGGGGCACACACTGACCCGGGCACACTCCAGGGAGGCAGGGATACCCGGGAACACTCCAATCCGAGCAACCTTTAGCTAGCACAACACATATGGATCTCCAACACAAGCCTGGCCTGTAGCCTCCATCCTGGAGACCTTAGTGCAAAATCTGTCTGGATAGGAGCATTGATGATGGGCCCAGTCAATAAATATAAATGACACACAAATCACTCATCATATCTCAGGAATCCATGCACCCGTCCAAGAAAAGAGGCAACCCCAGCCATTTCAGACGACATAAATTTCATGCTGTAACAAAAGTCTCTTGACATAAGAGAAATAAAACGGTGTTGCCCTTCACACACAATCAGAAGGAACTCATAGGGGGGCCAACAAAAAACCACCAGTGATGAACCTGGGATGTGCCTAAGGTGCCTTCATTTTACGTTTGCGGGTGCTAGGTCTTTGTGGTGCCCCCTCGCTGGCACTGGCATCTGAGACAGCCTGCTCTCTCTGATGTCCTGTTGGCCTCGATGACCTTGGCGGACGTCCTCTGGCCCATTGAGTCTGTGATGACCTGCCTGGGAGGAAGCTGCCAGCTCCTCAGCTGGCATCTCCCCAGTCATCGCAGCCCCATTGGGTGCCTCGGTCACTGGCAGAGGCCCGGAGGAGCTGCTGCCCTCAACCACAGTGCCCTGAGAGGTGCCAGCAGGGGTGACAGGCAGCTGCTCCGCTGGCGTGAGGTCCATTTGGCCCTCCCTGCTCACCGTAGATGGATGGGCACCGAGGTGCGAAAACTGGTGCCCAAACCACCGCTCACACGGGCACTGACCACATGAGGTCAATGCCCCTGTGAGGTGTGCAGGTCCGAGCACAACCCCAGGAACCCCTGATCCTGTCCCTGGAGCTGCCTCTCATCGAGAGTCGCCACTCTCTCCATGGAAGAAGCTTGGCGTTCAGCCATGATGCTCAATGCATCGGCTACGGTCCACGTAGACTCCTCCACCATTAACACCAAGCCAAGCAGAGCCTCATGTATCTCCACCAGATGTTCCTGAACACCGAGCCACATCTCATCAGCTGGATGTATCGCCGACAACTCCACAGGCTCATCATCAGCGATGGAATGAACACGTGCCAGGGCCCCTGCAATCCTCCGACTGCGGGGGCCATCAGCACTCCTGCCTCTGCCAGCTCCTCCAGCGACTGTGAAGTGACCTCACCACTGTGACCCGGGACACTAGCCGAAGATATAATGCCCACCGAGGTGCCAGTATCTGCGCTGGTGCCTGCCTGTCAGAGATGGTATGATGCTTCTGATGGCGCAACTTCATGCCCCTCAAGTGTCAGAGGGGGCACATGCTGCTCTGGGTCCCAGTCGTGTGCCACTGATGCTGAAAGGAAGGGTAAGGACATTCGATCAGTTAGCCTGAGGGCAATGTCAATGTACTTGCCTGTCCCCCGGCTCATCAAGTGCTTATCATTCCACACGCAATGGGCAAGTCATGTTGGTAACGTCACTCACTCAACAATCAGCAAGGGCTTGGATGTTGGGAGACTACTGGTGATGTGAGTGCTGGCCATACATACCTACCCATGGAACCCCAGCCTCTCTGGTTCCAGTGGTCTGGGCGCGTGCCGGCTCTCCAGATCGAGGGCCTCCTGCTCAAAACAGCTAAGCAACAAAATCTGGCTTCGCCCACCGCCAGTCCTCAGCCACTCGACATTGTTTTGAGAATTCTTCTCCTGGAAATAAAAAAATTGCACTGATAAGTGATACTTGTACCATCAATCTCCAGGCAGCTGGCCCACCCTAAGCCCAGTTGCCCATTGCGGGTCTGCAGTGCATCTTTCCCCCGCTTATGCCAGCACTCACACAAATATGCCAAGTGTGTCCTTCCCACCCCCCCTCCCCCCACCCCCTAGGCTACGTGCTGCCATCATCACAGTTGGGAGCGGACAGTAATACCTGCCGTTGCAAGGGGGCACAATGACGTGGAGCACAGAGGGCAGCAGACCCACCTGTGCCACGGCACCTTGAACATCCCCACCCACCACGTCATCACCCTGAATTCGACATGCCCTGGAGTTCGAGCAGTGCGCCTGGGTGCAGGTCCTCCAGGCTGCCCCCAACACAGTCATGTGGGTGTCAGTCCACCACATGCTGAGGGTGCCGCACCCGTCTCATCACCACCCTCTCAGGTTGACCAACGCATAGGGAATATCTGCTGGGATGCCCAGCGAAGGACACATGCCATCAATGACTCATTGCACTCAGGCCACTCAGAATGGGTGGGATGCCAGCTGGGGAGAAGCTTACGTGATGGGTGAAGTGAGCGATGCCAACATGCTACTCACCCTTCCCGTGCGCAGCAAGTCGTTGAAGCGCTTGTGGCACTGGGTCCATGAGCGCCGCACCACGTCATGGGAGCTCACGACCTCCGCGGCCGCCTCCCACGCACGCTTGGTCAAGTGGGGTAGCCTCCTCCTCCCGGCCTCGAAGATGAGCACCTCCCACAGTGCTGCCACCCCCTCGAGGAGGGCAGCACGGCACCTCGTCTGAAAACCTGGGCGCACAGCGACCGCCCGTCCTACCCTCCTGCATGGCCAGCCTCGATGTGCCTTGGCCCCGATGTCTGGCCTCGGAGCGGCTGCAGCTTGGCCTTTACACAGGCTGCCGGGTCGCCATTCGACCACCCGCCCACTCCAGCCATGCCCGGGAGTCGGCAAACACGCTGGGCGGACCTTAATAGGCCCTTCCGCATAAAATGGGGGCACAGTCCCGACTGCCGGCGGCGATTGGGTGAGCGAACGCCCACGCCCATGCCCACTCCTGCACGCCCCGCCCGACATGGGGAAAATTCTCCCCACGCAGTTGGAATGAGACAGTTGCTGAAACTTTTCCAGTTAACGACGTTAACTATTTCAATTTAGCCGAGCTAATTCATCCTTCCAAAGCAGTGCCCTGGTTATGCATCTGTTATTTTATACTGAATTTTGGACCATATAGGTATGACCTGCAGACATTGTTGTAATAAATTAAACGGCTGAAATGAGCTCATTAAGATAGCGAATTAGTTTCTGTTTACCTCTCATGGTTTAATTTGCGGCTAGAATTGTGATGTGAAAATTGAGATCAGGTTGCAGGCTTGGAATCATTCAGCTGTTAGTTTCATTATATAATTCTGCTAAACTATTTGAATAACTTGTTTCCGGGTTTTATTTTCTCCATGTTTTGGCTAACCATTGTAGAATGGGCGGGATTTTCCAGCCCTGCCCGGCTGCCAGGATTGTCCGGTCTCTTCAGGCAGGATCCACATCACCCTTGGCAGGTCCTGTCACGGTGGAGCCAGAAAATCCCAGCCATTAGCTATTGGTGTTTGATTGATCAGCCAAGGGCTGATTAAGGATAGTCAGCATGGCTTTGTGTGTGGTAGGTCGTGTTTAACGAACCTTGTAGAGTTTTTCGAGGAGGTTACCAAGAAAGTAGATGAAGGAAAGGCTGTGGATGTTGTCCACATGGACTTTAGTAAGGCCTTTGACAAGGTCCCACATGGGAGGTTAGTTCAGAAGGTTCAGACACTTGGTATCCATGGAGAGGTTGTAAACTGGATTCGAAATTGGCTGTGTGGGAGAAGAAAGAGTGGTAGTGGATGATTGCTTCTCAGACTGGAGGCCTGTGACTAGTGGTGTGCCTCAGGGATCTGTGCTGGGACCATTGTTGTTTGTTGTCTATATCAATGATTTGGATGATAATGTGGTAAATTGGATCAGCAAGTTTGCTGAGGACATTAAGATTGGAGGCGTTGTGGACAGCGAGGAAGGCTTTCAAATCTTGCAGAGGGATCTGGACCAATTGGAAAAATGGGCCAGAAAATGGCAGATGGAATTTAATGCAGAAAATTGAGAGGTGTTGCATTTTGGAAGGACAAATCAAGGTAGGACATACACAGTAAATGGTAGGGCACTGAGGAGTGCGGAGGAACAAAGGAATCTGGAAGTTCAGATACATAGTTCCCTGAAAGTGGCGTCACAGGTAGACAGGGTTGTAAAGAAAGTTTTTGGCATACTGGCCTTCATAAATCAAAGTATTAAGTATAGGAGTTGGGATGTTATGGTGAGGTTGTATAAGACATTGGTGAGGCCAACTTTGGAGTATTGTGTGCAGTTCTGGTCGCCTAACTACAGGAAGGATATGAGTAAGATTGAGAGAGTGCAGAGAAGATTTACTAGGATGTTGCTGGGTCTTAAGGAGTTGAGTTACAGGAAGAGATTAAACAGGTTATGACTTTATTCCTTGGAGCGTAGAAGAATGAGGGGAGATATGATAGAAGTTTACAAAATTATGAGGGATATAGACAGAGTAAATGCGAGTAGGCTCTTTCCGCTTAGATTAGGAAAGATAAACACGAGAGCACATGGCTTTAGGGTGAAAGGGGAAAGGTTTAGGGGGAACATTAGGGGGAACTTCTTCACTCAGAGAGTGGTGAGAGTGTGGAACGAGCTGCCATCTGACGTGGTAAATGTGTGCTCGCTCTTAAGTTTTAAGAATGAATTGGATAGATACATGGATGGGAGAGGTCTGGTGGGTTATGGACTAGGTGCAGGTCAATTTGACTAGTGGAATAATATTTCAGCACAGACTAGAAGGGCCAAATGGCCTGTTTTCTGTGCTGTAGTGTTCTATGGTTCTTCTATGGTTCTATGATGTTCCTGATTGCAAACTAGTTGCTATGCATTTATGACATAATGGCCAGCTGGTTTGTTTATATTTTACAATGGAATCATTCTTTACAGATAGAAGACAAAGTACTGCACACATTATATGTCCTTCACGTACCTTCTTTACACCCACTTCGTCGTTTATGGAACTAAACCTTGCACATTACTTTTATTCCTTTTCATTATCATTTAGTTGATTGATAGACATGCATGGAGTAACATTTTATGAAGCCCCGATGATAAAAAGTAATTGCAAAGTGAGAGAGAAGTTCAGAAAATCGTTATTTACTCCCATAAGGAGTCTTAAGCATTTAATTTCTAACAGACACTGCAAGGGTTTTTCTTGGAATACTCCTCAGGGCCTGGGGACAGTGCCCAATGTCTTTCCCAGGATTACCTCCGAGACCAACCAGCTAATCTGATAAAAAGGGCACAAACTCCAGATATGAGTGGCTACATCTCTAATCCCCTTTCACTGTGACAAGGCCTCGTTAGCTCCAGCCTAATTATGAGTATTAAAGATTAAGGGATTAATCAATTTGTCTGATTTAATCTATATTAGTTAAAGCCTCAGATTTCACAAATCACATGTCATCTTCTGTACAACATGGTTACAAACAGTGAAATCTTGAATGCCGTAGATTTCAGGAGAATAATCTGCTCCTATTGGTCAGTGTAAAAAAGTCTTGTGTTTATGCTAAGTGCCTTTTGTGACCTCAGGGCGTCCCAAAGCACTTTACAGCCAATCAGGTATATGCTGAAGAGTCACTGCTGCAATATAGGAAACACAGCAGCAAATTTGCACACTGCAAGTTCCCACGAACAGCAATGGGTTAATGACCAAATAATCCATTTTAGTGATACTGGCCAGGACACAGGGAAGGATTAAACTACTGTTTGTCAAAGTTGTGTCATAGAATCTTTTGTGATCACCTTGGCTTAACAACCCATGCAAAACAAGGTACCTATGACAGTGCAGCACTTGCTCAGCACTGCCCTGAAGTGTCAGCCTGGATTATGTGCTCAAGTCATGAGTGGGTCTTGAACCCACAACCTTTTGAATTGGAAGTCAGAGTGCTGCCTATGAGCCATTTACTTATTAAAGATATCTGATATCACAAGAACTCAGAACTTCTTTACGATGAGCTTTCACTCCACATTGATTTATTATGCATCCCTAACATAAAACACAGAGAAAAGGTTGAGCGTGGAGCAGGAGGTATTTTATTGCTTACGTTAATGTTTAGAAATCCCAGCTCTTGTTCGAAATATGAGAAAACAACCATTATATGATCATGGAGCAATTGAAAGTAAATTATTGCCCCACTCCCTGGTGAATAAAACCTGACTATAACATTTTTTGGTATCAAGACATACCCATTATCTCTACTATTTCTGGAGCAGGGTGTGCTGGCATGGTTATGTATTCTCTCTGTTATTGGGCACTTTAAAAGTTGTAGCAACAACACTGTGCATGTGCATGGTCTAATGCACATCTTATCCCTTATCACAAAAGAGGATGGAATAGAAAGGGAAGCATGTTATACATGGCCTTGGTCAGACCCCATTTGGAGTATTGCATTCAGTTCCAGGTACCACACTTCAGGAAGGGTAAATTGGCTTTGGAGGAATTGCAATATATATTCACCAGAATTATAACGAGACTTAAAATGGTAAATTATTGGGACAGGTTACATATACTTGGACTGTATCCCTTTGAGTTCAGAAGTTTGAGGGGTTTTTGAAATGATAAAATGACGAAATAGAGTAGATACAGGTAAACTATTTCCTCTGCTGGGGGAATCCAGATAAGGGAGACACATTCTTAAAAGCTAGAACTTGGCCATTTAGGAGTGAAATCAGGAAGTACTTTTCCACCCAAACATTGGTCCAAGGGCAGAATTTTCAGGTCGGCGAGCGGGCGCAATCAGCGTGCCCGGGGTCGGCGGGAAAATGGGCCGCCAGCTAAGATCGAGCCATGACCGCGATCTCACGCCAAATAAGGCCTGCCCAGCATGAAGCGTGGCTCCCCAATGGTCGGGATGGAGTGGGTGGGGGCAGGTGCCCATTGGCCGCAGGGTCCAGTGACAACTCAGCGGCTGGTTTAAAATGGCCCAGGCAGCCCCTGGAAGGCACTCTGCCCCCCCTGCTTTTCGGATGAGTGCCTCGCGGACCTCCTGGAGGAGGCGGCTGCCAGGAGGGACATTCCTGTCCCCACAGATGGGAGGACGAGGCCACCACACCTCACCAAGGGGGCATGGGAGGAGGTGGCAGTGCTGGTTAGCAGCTATGATGTGGTGTGGCACACATGGGTGCAGTGCCAGAAGAGGTTCAATGAAGAAAGGGTGAGTACCGTTGGCGTGGGTCAGTGTGCAGAAGTGATAAGGTGTGGCCGTACCCCCCTGTGGACCTCAGGGATGCTAGAGTTTGAGTGCCAACTTGAGCTGGCCAAGGGGGTGAGCTCTGGCTGCTTGGACTGAGTACCTTGCGGCTCGAGTGCCACGACTCGGATGTGCCCTGTGAGGTGTTCCTCAGCTGGGGTTGTCCAGGCTGCAATGGCGCTGCAGGTAGAGAGTGGACCAATCAATGCTCCTCTGTCCTTTCAGCAGAAGACAAGCTATAACCAATTGGAGAGATCACGGACAGGCAGAGATCCGCCCAACCTGCTACTGCTGACCAGGTTTGAGCAGGATGCCCTTGAGCTGGAGAAGCGGCACGCTCCACGTGCAACTGGGCATGGAGAGGCAGGGTGCCGGATGAAGGTAGGAGCACAGTGCACAGAGATTAGAGTTTCGGATTGTGCAGCCATTCTAGTATAGCTTCTTCATTGATCAGGACCTCAAACCTGGAGTTCCCATTAACCATTGAAAGATGATGGCACCATGATCTCACCATTGTGCCTGGAATGCACAATGACAATGCGATGACTTTAACTAATGACATGTCCTTGTTCTCCCTTTTAGGTTCGCCAGCTAGTGCCATTCACTCTCTGGAGCCTGAAGGGCCAACCCTGACACCAGAGGACCATCAGGCTTCATTTGCACCTGTGTAACACCCGCCCTCTAAACCAGACACCAGCGCAGATACCAGCACCTCAATGGGTATTAGATTGGTGGCCAGAATATCAATGCACATTGGTGAGGGCAATTCACAATTGAGGTGCAGATGGAGGCAGAGAGCGCCCAGGGTGCCAACAATTGGAGGGCTGCTGGGGACCAGGACAATGCTCAGTCGAAGGCAGTTGATTAGCTTCTGGAATCATCCATTAGGTGGCAGACGCTGGATGTCCAGCGGGATGTGCAGGAGTATCTGGCAGAGATCCATGAGTGTCTGCGAGCCATGGTCTCCATTGTGGAGGAGTCAATGTGGAGCATGAGCACTGCACTGACCCTCATGGCTGAGCGCACTGCCTCCTCCATTGAGAGAGTGGTGACTCTTATGGAGAGACAGTCCCAGGGACAGAGTGAAGGGTTCCTGAGGTTGCACTCAGACTTGCGAGCCTTCACACAGGCAATGATCTCAGGTGGTCACTGTCAGTGTGGTAGATGGGCGCCCGCCCATCAATCGTCAACAGGGAGGTCCAGAGTGACCTCGCGTTGGCGCACAAGCTGCTTGTCGTCTCTGTGGGTTCCTCTCAGGGCACCTTAGGTGATGGCAGCAGCTCCCACGCCCCTCTGCCAGTGTCTGTGGCATCTGATGAGGCTGCAACGACTGTGAAGATGCCAGCTGAGGCACTAGCCACACCCTCTCAGGCGGGGCCAGCACAGGCTCCAGTGACCAAAGAATGACCACCAAGGTCATCAAGGCCAGCAAGACAGCAGGGTCAGCAGGCTGTCTCCAATGTCAATGTCAGCAAGTGGGGGAGCACCAAGATGTAGAACTCGGCAACGTAAGTTAAAGACATCATGAACACAAGAGGGACAGTTCGCAGATGATTTTCTGGTCATTTATGTTTGGTTTATATGTCTGCTGGTGTGGACACCAACACCAGTAATAGTAATGCTATTATGTTTTCAATGTGACAATAACATTAAATTTGCTTTGGCTTTGATGGCCTGAATACGCATCACCATTTTTCTTTCTGGTGCAGGGCCCGCCAGTATGTATTGCTGGACATGAGCGTCTCGATACTTTATTGCGCAGGCATTGAGCGGACTTTGGGTGCAAATGAAAGGGTCATTTCAGACATCCGGGATGGAGACGGCACACTTGGCATGAGGTGGAAACAGATCTTTGGCAGCCTAATTGAAGGAGTGTTGGATCAAAGTGTCCCTGGTGTCTCTGCCACCCTGGAGGTTGCCAAGGTCTGTCTCCATGCCCTTAGTGTTCTCCTCACTGTGCTCCCCTTCTGACTTACTACTGGATTCATCATCTGTGGCCTGTGTAGCTGTGTCAAGATCCTCTTCCTCCAGTGGGTCCCCCCTTTACCAGTACCAGATTTTGGGGAGAGCAGCATGCAACCACTAGCAGTGACACCCAATCTGGGGGGTATTTAAGTGCACCCTGAATGGTTCAGGCATCAGAAGTGCATCTTGAAAAGACCTATGGTCCTCTCTACTACTGCCCTTGTGGAGACATGTTTCATATTGTAACGCTGCTCTGCCTCTGTTCTTGGGTGGCAGAGAGGCGTCATGAGCCACCTTTTCATCTGATGGCCTTTGTCATCCACCAGCCATCCATCCAGTCTGGTTGGAGCACTGAAAAGCCTCAGGACCTAGGGGTGTCTCAGGATGGGAGCTGCCTGGGTACCTTGCACAGACTTGCAGAATCTGCATCCTGTGATCACACACTATCTGTACATTCATGGAGTGGAAGCCCTTCCTGTTGATGAAGGCACCGGGCTCACCTGCTGGTGCCTTGATGCCCACATGTGTAGTCCATAGCATCCTGGATGCGGGGGAAGCCAGCAATGGCCGTGAAGTCTCTGGCTCACTCAGCTTGGCTGGCGTCATCTATACTGTAAAAAAATAAGGTCAGTACCCGCCTGAACAGAGCTTCTGTCACCAACTCAACGCAACTGTGGGCAGCTGATTGGGAGACTCCACACAGATTCCCCACTGAGCCCTGGAAAGAGCCGGAGGCATACAAGTTGAGGGCCACTGTGACCTTCAATGCCACTGGCATGGGGTGTCCTCCCACACAGGGGGAGCTGATCTCAGGCCCAATATCTGACAAATGGAGTTGACTGTTTCCCTTGAGAGGTGGAGCCTGTTTCGGCATTGCACCTCAGACATATTGAGATAGCTGCATCGCAACCTGTAAACCCTGGCAGCAGGATAGTGGCATCTTCTGCAGCCCCTTCCACCTTGGACGTCCTGTTGACCCTGCACTCCTTGTGCCTGCGCCTCTTCTCCCATAGGTCCCTCTCCTGGAGACTGTATTGGGATATCTGGCCTTCTCTCCCTTCTGCCCCTCTCCTCTTCAGAGGAGGAGGTGCCACCAGCGGAGACCACAATCCCCATTACCAAGGTAACAGAAGGTTGTCTGATACCTGGAAGGGTCCACAAGGTCTGAATCCTCTGGGGGCCTTGGAGACACCAATAAGTCCTGAAATGAAGCCAGGAAATGCTAATAATGAAGCCCCGAACAGAGGTGAAGCTGCCAAGTACCAATAAGCAACCAACAGCAAACTATCTCCAAAACTCCTCACTACTCACAATGGCAATGTTGCTGACCCTTTTTATTCCCACCTTTGGATAAGGTTTAGCAAATTGTCGGCTGCCTACCTGCCCGTTTTGCCATGTGATTAGCGTAAAATCTAGCTTAATTGCCTTTTTAATGCCCTTAACCGGCCTCGTAATTGATGGTGGGTGCAGCTCCGACTCCCACGCGTGCTACCCAACCGAAATATCGTGCAAGTGCGCGATGATGTCAGGACGCTCACCCGACATCATCACACGCTATTTTTTGGCCCAAGCGGGTCGGGTCCGCACCCGCCCACTCAACGAAAAATTCTGCCCCAAATGTGGAGTTTTCACCCCCAAGAAGCTGTGGATGTCAGGACAATTGAAAGTTTTATTGCTGAGTTTGACAGCTTTATATTAAGTAATAGTATCAAGAAATATAGAGCAAAGTTGGGTAAATAAAGTTGAGATACAAAAATCAACATTGATCCCATTGAATGGTGGAATAAGGTTAAGGATTAGCTGGTCTACTCCTATTTCTATGTTTCTTGAAAATCACAGCATACTGAGTGTGCAACAACCACATTTTGGAATTTGCCTGACCTACTGAATATTTCCAGTATTTTCAGTTTAAATTTTGAAATAGCTGTACATTTTAGTGAAGATTTGTACTTCTTTGGTGAACAGCTTTGAGCCTGATTTTTAACATCCTGAAATTGTATATTTTAGCAGTGAGTGATTGTAATTAAACTCATATATAAAAGAAAAATAAAAACAGAGAATGCTGGAAAAAATCAGCAAGTCTGGCAGCATCTGTGGAGAGAGAAGCAGAGTTAACGTTTTGAGTCCCTGTGACTGTTCTTCAGATGTTGAGGTTTGAGCTCTTCTAGTGATTGTAATGAAGCTTCAGAAGGGATTACTAAAATCATTTGCTGTACTTTATGACTAGCATTTCTCTTGAGATTCAACCATGTTGTCCATACTGCCTCGAATGTATTTCCATAAGAAAAGCAAACCGCAAATAGTAGATTGTGGATAATGACTACAATCCTTTTCAGAGGATTAAATATAAATTAAATGTACAATACTCACCTCTCATCTCCCCACACTCTTTAAGTTGTGAATTTACCTAAGTTGTATGTTATGGTGTGATGTAGTATGGGATGGGATGGAGTTCATGACTGAGCTTTCAATGAAGCTCAACGCAAACTGGAGGAACAGCACCTCATCTTCCGATTAGGCACTTTACAGCCTTCCGGACTTAACATTGAGTTCAGCAACTTTAGATCATGAAGTCTCTCCTCGATCCCCACCCCCTTTCCGATCCCCCTTTTTTCAATAATTTATAATTTTTAATATATATATAGATTTTTTTTTTCTTTTCCCACCTATTTCCATTATTTTTAAATGCATTTCCATCCACTGTTTTACCTCTGCCTTTTAGCCTATTTCGATCCCTTCCCCTTACCCCACCCCGACTAGGGCTATCTGTCACTTGCTCATCCTGCTTTCTACCCTTAATGTCATCATTAGCACATTCCTCAGCTGATATCACCACCATCAACACCCCTTTGTCCTTTTGTCTATGACATCTTTGGCAATCTCTTCTTTGCCTCCACCTATCACTGGCCCTCTATCCAGCTCTACCTGTCCCACCCCCCCTTCAACCAGCTTATATTCCATTTGTTTTTGTTTTGGATTTCCAGCATCCGCAGTATTTTTGTTTTTATCTCTGTGTTTAATTGACTGCCACTGCTCTTCAAGAAATGCCTACCTCCTTGAAGAAGTTCTGTTCTTTTCTGCAACAAGATTTCCGTACCTCTCTTTTGCCCTGCTCACCTTCCTTGCTTTCCATTTCCCTCCTGGTGTTTGACAAGGTGTTTACTAAAACCCGCTTTCACAGCCACATCTCCTTTCTCAGTGACTGTCTCCATCTCCGACTTACCCCACGTGGATTTCAACTGAAATTCCACCCCTCATGTTTCGAACCCACCCAGGATTACAGGTATCTCCGGGACATAAAACGTTTCTCGGACTGCTGTTCCTGTCACATTCTGAAATCCACACTCAGTGCCATGCGCCGCCATATGAACACACTCGACCTCTCCCTCCAGCAGCACCGCCGTACCCTTTTTCAAAGCTGCGCGTGCCCCCAGTTTCATTTTATCCTTCGGCTCATCCGACGCCTCAACAAGAAACTTTTTCTCTTTCTCTCAAGTGCTAAGGAACGCAAGCTCCAACAACTCATCGACACCAACACCCATCTAGGACCCTCCACCCCGGCCTGTCCCTCCGTCCCCACCCCATCTTTCAACCCCAACCCCAGCCGTGTATTCACTATACCCCCTGACCATCCCCTCTCCGATGCTGAACGTTCAGTGCTCAGCAAAGGACTTAGTTTCATACCCTTACGCCCTCACCTCAATGAATTTCAGGCTCAGCATGATACTGAACTCTTCTTCCGCCGTCTTCGTCTCCGGGCTCACTTCTTTGGGCAGGAGTCCTCTCCCAGTTCAACGGATCCTTTTACCCATCTCCAATATTCTCCCTCCACCTGGACCCCTCCCTCTGGATTCTTACCTTCTCTTGATCTTTTCATTGAGAACTGTCGGCGCAACATTAGTCGTCTCAATTTCTCTGCTCCTCCTACCCATTCTAACCTGTCTCTCTCTGAACTTACTGCACTCCATTCTTTCAGGTCCAACCCTGACATTGTCATCAAACCCGCTGACAAGGGTGGTGCTGTTGTTGTCTGGCGCACTGACCTCTACCTCGCGGAGGCTGAACGTCAACTCGCAGACACTTCCTCCTACCTCTCCCTGGACCATGACCCCACCACTGAACATCAAGCCATTGTTTCCAGGACTGTCACTGACCTCATCTCCTCTGGGGATCTCCCTCCCACAGCTTCCAACCTGATAGTCGCCCAACGTCGGATGGCCCGCTTCTATCTCCTACCCAAAATCCACAAACAGAACTGCCCCGGTAGACCGATCGTCTCAGCTTGCTCCTGCCCCACGGAACTCATTTCTCGTTATCTTAACTCCCTTCTCTCTCCCCTTGTCCAGTCCCTTCCCACCTACATCCGTGATTCCTCTGACACCTTATGTCACATCAACAATTTCCAGTTCCCTGGCCCCAACCGCTTCCTCTTCACCATGGACGTCCAATCCCTCTACACCTCCATCCCCCACCAGGATGGTCTCAGGGCCCTTAGCTTCTTCCTCGAACAGAGGCCCGAACAATCTCCATCCACCACTACTCTCCTCCGTCTGGCTGAACTTGTTCTCACGCTGAACAATTTCTCCTTTAACTCCTCTCACTTCCTCCAAATAAAAGGTGTGGCTATGGGTACCCGCATGGGCCCCAGCTATGCCTGTCTCTTTATGGGGTATGTGGAACATTCCTTGTTCTAGTCCTACTCCGGCCCCCTTCCACAACTCTTTCTCCAGTACATCGATGATTACTTCGGTGCTGCTTCATGCTCTCGTCAGGACTTGGAAAAATTTATTAATTTTGCTTCCAATCTCCACCCCTCCATCATTTTCACGTGGTCCATCTCTGACACTTCCCTTCCCTTCCTTGACCTCTCTGTCTCAATCTCTGGTGATAGACTGTCCACCAATATCCATTACAAACCCACCGACTCCCACAGCTATCTCGACTACAGCTCCTCACACCCCGCTTCCTGTAAGCACTCCATCCCATTCTCTCAGTTCCTTCGCCTCCGTCGCATCTGTTCCGATGATGCTACCTTCAAAAACAGTTCCTCTGACATGTCCTCCTTCTTCCTTAACCGAGGTTTTCCACCCACGGTCGTTGACAGGGCCCTCAACCGTGTCCGGCCCATCTCCCGCGCATCCGCCCTCACTCCTTCTCCTCCCTCCCAGAAACATGATAGGGTCCCCCTTGTCCTCACTTATCACCCCACCAGCCTCCGCATTCAAAGGATCATCCTCCGCCATTTCCGCCAACTCCAGCATGATGCCACCACCAAACACATCTTCCCTTCACCCCCCCTATCGGCATTCCGTAGGGATCACTCCCTCCGGGACACCCTGGTCCACTCCTCCATCACCCCCTACTCCTCAACCCCCTCCTATGGCACCACCCTATGCCCACGCAAAAGATGCAATACCTGCCCCTTCACTTCCTCTCTCCTCATTGTCCAAGGACCCAAATACTCCTTTCAAGTGAAGCAGCGTTTCACTTGCATTTCTCCCAACTTAGTCTACTGCATTCATTGCTCCCAATGTGGTCTCCTCTACATTGGAGAGACCAAACTTAAACTGGGTGACTGCTTTGCAGAACACCTGCGGTCTGTCCGCAAGAATGACCCAAACCTCCCTGTCGCTTGCCATTTTAACACTCCACCCTGCTCTCTTGCCCACATGTCTGTCCTTGGCTTGTTGCATTGTTCCAGTGAAGCCCAACGCAAACTGGAGGAACAACACCTCATCTTCCGACTAGGCACTTTACAGCCATCCGGACTGAATATTGAATTCAAGAACTTTAGGTCATGAGCTCCCTCCCCCATCCCCACCCCCTTTCTGTTTCCCCCTTCCTTTTTTTTTCCCAATAAATTATATAGATTTTCCTTTTCCCACCTATTTCCATTATATAAAAAAAACATCTTTTATGCTCTCCCCACTCCCACTAGAGCTATACCTTGAGTGCCCTACCATCCATTCTTAATTAGCACATTCGTTTAGATAATATCACCAACTTCAAAACCTATGTGTTCTTTTGTACTATTGTTGCTGACATCTTTTGATGATCTGCTTCTATCACTGCTTGTTTGTCCCTACAACCACACCCCCACTCCACCTCTCTCTCTCTCTCTCCGCCCCCCACACACACACCTTAAACCAGCTTATATTTCAACGCTTTCTTGGACTCGAACTCAAGTTCTGTCGAAGGGTCATGAGGACTCGAAACGTCAACTCTTTTCTTCTCCGCCGATGCTGCCAGACCTGCTGAGTTTTTCCAGGTAATTCTGTTTTTGTTTTTGTTTTGGATTTCCAGCATCCGCAGTTTTTTTGTTTTTATAGCTTATATTCCACCTCATTTCTATATTTCTTAGTTCTGATGAAGAGTCATACGGACTCAAAACGTTAACTGTGCTCCTCTCTGCAGATGCATCAGACCTGCTGAGTTTTTCCAGGTATTTTTGTTTTTGTTCCCTCTTTCTTAAGTTCGGGGACTATGGCAGTGGTACTCATTTGTGCCACATGGCCACTTAGAACTCACTTCCTATCTGTTAAAAAAGAAACTTATTGTTCTCCATGTGTCTCTGAGACTCCAAGCATAGCCCATTAGTCTCAGAATACTTCAAGAGTTAGGATTCAGGGAAGAGAGAGAGAAAGAGAGAGAGAGAGAGAGGTGAGGACAAGACAGGCAAATAAAAACATTTTAAAAATTAAGCACATGGAGTTATTTAAAGGTCTGTCTGTAAGAATGGACCTTAAGCAGGTTTGTGGTCAGGATTATTGCCCTCAATGAAATGTTAATAAGAACCTTATTATAATGTATCCCTTCTTTATCTTTACATCTAATATACTGATATGACTCGAATAAAGAATTCACTGACTGGCTGGTAAGGAATGCAACATGCCCTAATTTGTAATATTGGCACCATTCACTACAGTTAAGAGTGTGGCAATTCCCCCTTCAGTTATTCCCCTCGTGTTTTATTGGATGGATGATGATACAACTCAAACCCAATGTTCCTGGATGGTTGCAAAAATAGTTCAAATAAATTTTACCACTCATTTCAGTCTCAGTTTGGCATAAAAGTTTAACCGCATCATTAACCCACCTGGGATGTCTTCCAGAGAATGGGAAAATGCCATCTGCTTTGCCAGAACAACCGGAGATCCAAAGCAAACAACACTGTTAGGCAGGCTTGGCAGGGCGGGCGGGGGCAATCGGGAAGCCGACCGCTGCCCACAATCGAGGCCAGAAGGTGATTTCACACTGGCAGGCCAATGAAGGCCCGCCCAGCGTGATGTGGGAGCATGGGTAAGAGTGAGTACGAACTTCGCGCTTGATAATCTCCCTGAGGCACAGAGCTGGGGGATGAAGAACTTTTAACAACTAAAGAAATTAAAAATGTTATAAAACATGTCCCCTCATGTGACTCTGTCACATGAGCAGGGTCATGTCATTAGTTAAATTTTAAATTTCTTATTTGCTTTAGGAAACCTCATTCCGCCAGTGGATGGGATTTCCTAAAAAGTGCAAAGGCCGCTTGGCCTTTTCGCCAGCCCACCAACCATAAGGTGGAGCGGGCTGTGAAAAATGTCAGTCAATTGATACTTTAATGACCTTAACAAGCCTTTTCATTGACGGCGGGTGTGCTGCCAACTCCAGCACGCGCCAGCCAACCGAAACTTCACGTGACTGCGCGTTGATGTTGGGAAACTCGCACAACATCAACAAACACCATTTTACGCTAAAAATTTTGTCCTGTCAGTTTGTCTAGCCTACACATGAGATCTCTGGCCAAACTAGTCCACAGTCTCCAGGTAAAGATCTTAAACAATCATGTGCCACAGTGAGCTAACCCCAACAATTTAGCAAAATCAATTTAAAAATAGATATAAAAACAAAAAACTGCGGATGCTGGAAATCCAAAACAAAAACAGAATTACCTGGAAAAACTCAGCAGGTCTGGCAGCATCGGCGGAGAAGAAAAGAGTTGACGTTTCGAGTCCTCATGACCCTTCGACAGAACTGTTCTGTCGAAGGGTCATGAGGACTCGAAACGTCAAATCTTTTCTTCTCCGCCAATGCTGCCAGACCTGCTGAGTTTTTCCAGGTAATTCTGTTTTTGTTTTAAAAATAGAGAGTTTGAAATAACAGCTTAAGCCATTCATACTTATCATGAGCAATCGCCTATATCAAGCAAATGGCGCTAGCCATTTTATTGATAGAGTCAATAAAAAAGGCCCATTGGATAAGAAAGCAAGCACACAAGGTGTTATGGGCAGTTCTTCTCATCTCATTAGCTTCACTACAGCACTTACCAACGTTCAATTTTTATTCCTAACCAGGATTCCAGGAAGTAGCAGTGCTGCTGTGTGCCTGGCTTATTATCCCCGCACCCCCCTCCTTTGCAAGAAGACTGGCATTTTCTGTTTACACTTCTCTAGGTTTGCACAGGATTTATCGATAATCTGCATTCCATGCCAGCCCATAATTCAGTGCCCATTGGCTTTAGCACCAACCACTTGTAGTGGTAAAGTGTGTTGAGACCAATGTGTCCACCATATAAGCAATGGCTGTATCTCAATGTTAAAAGAGATCTGAAGTTATTTTTTTTAAAAGTCACCATTTAAAGATGTGAAGTTAGGCCCTTATTTCACAAGATGTGGTGCAAATTGACCCTGAACACATTCTATTGGGGAAGTTTGAGCCTATTGCAGACAAAACAAAGTGAATATTCTGTCAGTTTAGTTTCACTAAATCACAAATTCATAGCCTTTCCAACAAATTCTCACTGTACGTTAGAAAGGAGTCCATCAGAACAGCCACAAACACAGCTGCAGCATTTGAGATAGCTTGTGGGGCGTTTTGCAGGGGGGTATGGTGCAGGATTCTCCGCATCATGAGTTCCTGTGTAACATTGGTGCAGCCACACCAGGGAAATCTAGCCTGACAGCTTTTAAAAATGACACTTTAAAATACTTTAGTTTATATGTCATAATTTTAATAAAGAATGACAAGTGTTTGAGAATTGCGAGATCAGGTGTGCAGCTATCAGTTTTTTGCTGATGTAACAGCCAGTAAGCTTCAGGCTAATTCACTGAAATTTTTGAGGAGACATTTTTGAGGTGCCTTATCAATTGGAATCTTTGTGGTCGATTTTTGTTAGCTCCACAAGGTAGGAATGTGATGGTAGCAAGACTGAAATGACAGCCCAGCATTACCACTCTATTCCCACTAATGGCATGTGTTTTGATTAGATCCTTTAATTGGGCAGCCACTATGATTAGGGCCATTGAATTCGAGCTCTGTTAATGACAATAGGCACTTGATGCAAGTTTGAAGTAGCAATGAGCATTCCTAAAGGGCTCACTGCAGACATCTCCAAAACAGTTTGAAAACAAACAGATTTTCAATAGGGCTCCTTCTGACCCCACAGAATCAATTCCATGATGCCTCTCTGCAGTTCTTTCTCAAGTTCACCTTCTCCCTTCCTTAGCCTATTTGATTCGAGTGGGCTCCTCACTGGAGGTCCCTGATTTTCAGACTGGTGAGATACATACTCACCGCCTACTTAATTCAAGTGGTCATTCGAGATTCTACCCCTTTTACTCTTAAATAAGTTCAGATGCGTTAGGAAGAGTGAAAGTTGCATAGAAATATATTCAAATTGGATACATTTTAAATATGCGATGCACACCTTGATATTTTTCTTTGTTAACTACTGGCAGACTTATGACAATATGATCATTAGTTTCTTAGAGATTACTGTGGCTGCACTAAGTAACTCGTTTAATCCTCTTCAAGATTTACAACCACACTGAATAGGCTTAGTGAATTACAAAGGGTAACAGTGACTGCAGTGGGTGGTACAGTTATTGGTGAGACTTTTAAGGACTTAGCCCATGAAGGAGCTGGCTGCAACTGGTGCCAATAATTCTCCCACATAATTCTACCTTTCTACCTTTTTTATGGTTATATGAAGCATGGTTATTCCTGGTGCCAACTTTTATATGAAAAGCATTGCATATTATTGACTTCAATGCTCAGATTATTTAGCAGTTCACTGCTTTCTGCATGGAAGATTTATTGGTGACTAATGTTAAGGGCTTTAACTCTTTCAGCACTGAAAGCTTCTATAAATACAGGAATAAAGGAATGTCACTTAGTTTTCCTGTAGAGCATGCTAAAACAAATATATGACTGCATGCTAAATATATTATTATAAAAAAACTCAGCATGTTTTCAAAGGGTTTCTGAAGCCTTTTTTTCATATAGGGATTCCAGTGCCAAGAAATTGAATATTTTTGACTCTGGTCCTGGAGTAGGTCTAATTGCATAACTCATTCAAAGAGTCATCACTAGGCAGAATGGTCACCTACTTTTCTGTATAGTTCTATGGTCATGGTCAATTGTAAGCATTCCCATTTCATATATATCTTAGCTCAGATGAGAATAATGGGTACATTTTCCTATTTTTAGTATCTTGCATGGTGAGTGCTTGCATCAGAAAACTACAGACTCATTGTCGATGATTTCCCAATACATGTTCACAGCATATAATGTCTTGAACAATTTTCTCCTAAAGTTCCCAAAACTCTTCTTCAACAATAGACCGTAAGCATAGCTTCATAATAACAGTAATGTGAATTTCACATCCTGTGAGTGAAGCTGCTCTTTTAATGCAAATTGGTGAGCAACTGTGGTCAATCTTGTCTTGCAGAGTTTTTGCTTGCAACTTCTCCAATCCTAACATTATTGAGATGATTACGGAAAATCACAGAGATATCCATTCATCCCCATGCTGTATTCCGAACTCAAACTCAGGCTCAATGCCACAGGGTGGTTTCTGATACTTTCCTCTGTGCATTCATTTTAGGAGCATAGGATCATAGGACTTAGCAGGAGTAGGCCATTCAACCCTTCAAGCCTCTTCTGCCACTCAATAAGGTCATGGCTGCTCTGGTTACGCTCCCAACTCCGCTTTCTCATCTGACCTTTCCTCCGCCCACTCACCCCCCTCTGCCCCCCCCCTCCCCCGCGCTCCCCCCCACCCACCAACCCCACATAACCCTTGACTCCCATGTCTGTCAAAGATTTGTCTAACTCTGTCCTGAATAAATTCAGTGACCCATCTTCCACTGCTTTCTGGAGAAGATAATTCCATATACTAACAACCCTTTGAAATAAAAAATTTCTCCTCACCACCATCTTAAACAGTAGACCTTATTCTGATACTCTGCCCCCGGTTCTAGTCACTCCCACAAGTGGAAACATCTACCTTATTAATTCCCCTCAGGATCTTATATGTTTCAATAAGAACATCTCATTCTTCTAAACTCCAATGGGCATAATCCCAACCTGCTCAACTATTCTTCATAAGATAAGTCCCTCATCCCAGGAATGAGCCAAGTGAAGTTTCTCTGAATTCTGCTTCTAATAAACATATTTGTGAAATATAATTATGGATTTGTTAAGATTAACTCACAGAGGAAAATTTCAGGCAATTTTTTTGCCTCACTTTATCTCAACAATCACAAGAACTTAATGATACTCTTTGTTCAGTTCCCAGATGTTGAGCCCCTGGTCTCAGCTGCATTGCATAGGAAAATAGAATGAGATCATCAGGACAGTAAAAGAGCTAGCAGGCGTATGTTTGAAAAAGATCTTAGTTGATGTCAGAGGGTTGGGGGGGTCAGGTGGTCAGTGGGGGTAGGTGTCGTGTGGTTAGTGGGGCTGGAGGTTGGGTGGTCAATGGGAGGGAGTGGGGGTGTAGTTGAGGGGCGGGAGCATTGTCAGGGAGTTGGGAATGTAGTCGGAGGATTGGGAATGTAGTCAGTGGGGGGTCCAGTGGGGCAGATGTGTGTAGTCTAGAGGCCCCATGGGGGGTCCCATGAGGGGGATCGGGAGGGTTGTTGAGGCAGTGAGGTGGGGGTGTTCAGTTGGGAGTCCCGTGGGGCATTAGGGTCAGTCAGTACTATAATTACCCAGGAGTTAGAAGTTGTTTCAATTTATCTAAATTTTCCTGGGTTAGACAGTTAGAACCACCCGAATTAATGATTTAAATCAAAGTATAAGATGTTCCCAGTGCAGGATAATTGCCCAACGGTAGTTTGAACTTCCCAGGCAATTACCATGCAATCCTTACATGGGGACTTCTTGGAGGTCCCCCAGCGCATTTTTGTGGTACCTGCTGGGTCCGATGCCCGAAAGATTAGAAGTTATGGGCCAATGTAATGCATCAGGAGGGAAAATGTTACCTGGATACTTTGTTCCAGGAGATAGTCAAACTCTTTAGGTTAGGTAGTTCAGATTTGGTCTGTGGTTAGGGACAGAGGGTGTGACTGCAGGTGAGGCAAGCATGAGGATACAGAAGATAGCAATGAAGGAGCCTCAGCTCCTACACTTGTCCAATAGGTTCGATGATCCTGCAGATTGTGTGGCGAGAGCGTGAACTTCAGGAAGGGTGAGAAAACTGACCATGGTACCATGGTGCAGTGAGTCACTCAAGTGGGTGGGGCTTGTCAGGGGGGACAGTAGAGTTAGAGAGATACATTCTGTGTGCTGCAGCTGAAAGTGTAAGTCCTGAAGGCTGTGTTGCCTGCCTGGTGCCATGTTCTCAATGCCTCTGAGTACATCTCCTCAGGACTGGAGAGGAACTTGGGGTGGGAGGGAAGGATCCAATTGGCATGTTGCATGTGGGCACCAATGACATAGGTAGTACTAAGAAAGAGGTTCTACTGATAGAGCTAAGGACCAAGTTAAAAAGCAGAACCACAAAGGTAGCTGAAATAGTTTAATTTACTATTGCTGAAGTCTAAAAACTTAGCAGAATTTTCTTTCTCATCTAAAAAAAGCCTCAGTCATGACAAGCACAGTTACCTAGCTCCATAGGATTAGCTGCAGACACAACATTACTTTGAATGTCTCAGCATTGCCATACTGTAGACACGGAGTACACTGCTGACATTTAATAGTAGCAATGTGTCACTATACCTGAGAACTGGTAAACCAGAGTTTCTGATGTTACAACTGGGATGGGAGAATTGTGTAATTGATCTAACCCACTACACCATTATGTTAAAAGTTTAATTTACTCACCAACATGGCCAATTGTTTACCCTCGTTACTGGTAGCCAGAATGAGAGATATTTTAACTAGGCTTCTTTCAATAAACAATAAACTTATTAGTTTATTATTAAAACCAGTCTTGTCCAATAGAAAGGCAAAGCTTATCAACAAACAGTATGGAATATGAAATTATGCTCATTACTCTTACAAGATACCCTGAGTCTCACTCTCTCTCACACACACACACACACACATACACATTGACACACACACACAAATGATGAAAGTAAAATAGAAATGGAGGAGTTCGGCCAAAAGTTAAAAGCCAATGCTTCAAAGGCAAAGGATAGGCGGTGGAGTTCTTGAAATAGCGTCCAGGTTATACGGCTGGTCTCTCAGCACTGATCCACAAAACGGCCATTGGCTCTGGAACCGTTTTTCAGGCAGACTCATGGGGCAACATTTTCCCCCCATTGGGGGGAAGTGTGGGAGTGGGTGGGCTTCTGATCGGTGCCCCCGTTTGGGGGCGTGCTGCTATTTTACGTGGGCGGGCTAATTAAGGCCCGCCCAGCGTGACGTGCGCCAGGAAGTGCTATGCGCTCCCTGTGCAGGTGGGGGGGGTGGGGTGGTTCCCGGGGGTTCCCTCAGCCGGGAGTGTGCTCTTTCGCGCACATCTCCCTGAGGCAAAGTGATGCCTCAGGGAGATTGGCTCCGATTTAAAATTTTGAATAAAGGTTTGAAAAAAATTTCCCTGCCATGTCATATGGGTTGGGACATGTCCATAACTTTTAGTGTAAAATATTCTGCATATTTTAAATCACTCATGAAACCTCATCCCGCTCGTTTTTTCACAAGCCCAGCCTGTCCGCCAACCTTAAGGCCGTTGACAGATCGGGGGGCACGCAGCTGACTCGGATGTGTGCCCACTGAACTGACAATCTAAATGACGCGGGGTGATATCGGGCGCACGCCCGACAACACCTTGTGTCATTTTACACATCGGTGAGTGGGCCCAGCCCCCGCTCGCCAACCGGAAGATGCTGGCCATGGAATACTCAAGGGTACTCTATTCCAGCATGTCAAGTATCTCATTCACTTCCAGCTGTGGATTGGCTCTGGACTACAAAAGGCTGCTGTCTTCCTTCTCAAGCAGTTGGTCCTTTTCTTCTCAAAGCAAAACCAAAAAAAAAAACCACTTTGAAAACACAGTCTTCCAGGCATGGTTTTTTTTTTCCAGAGCTATACAACCCACGTGACCCCCTTTGTATACAGTTCACCTGAGTTAAGAGGTTGAAAGTTTTTTTTTCAATTGCTTAATTATCCTTTCTTGTAAAAGGATGCTTTTTTTTTTCCAGGAATAGCAATCAGAGTCCTGCATTAAACTTTTAGGGGATCGTGTCTTTTCAAATGCAAATTCTTCCAGAATGCCCTCGGTCCTAGAAGATGAATCATTTTCTGTGATTGAAGTGTTTGTGAAACTGAATGAAAATGCTGTTTTAAAATCAAAAGCAGCAACTAATTCACATCTGTCTTTACAAACAGTAAAAATTCACCTGCTGCTACTAATTGAAGGATTGAATTTGGTTTGTGCAATATTAATAAGAAAAATGCTAACATGTCTATGAAACATTTCTGTTCCCTATTTAAACAAAGGTATTAATGCATTTGAATTAATTGATTAACTCTTTTGTTTAAATAGCTGATTGAGAAATTTCTTATGAGCATGTTACTAATAACGAGAGTAGCTTTAACATTGGCCAGCGAATATTGTGTCAAAAATTAAACATTTATCTTGGTCTGGGTCCTTTCTTTCTGTAATCAAACTTCTGA
Source organism: Carcharodon carcharias (assembly GCF_017639515.1). Classification (NCBI taxonomy): domain Eukaryota; kingdom Metazoa; phylum Chordata; class Chondrichthyes; order Lamniformes; family Lamnidae; genus Carcharodon; species Carcharodon carcharias. The sequence continues at coordinate 8,214,110 of NC_054491.1, read as the reverse complement.
GATTGAGAACTAATTGTCATGGGATGTTTTGAAGTCATGTGCTAGAATTTTTTAAAACCTGTTTACTCATTTAGAATCTTCGATACCTCTAGAAAGTCAAGGAAGCATTTTTGAAAGTCATTTTCTTGCATTAAAATATAACACAAGTCACATTAGAAGTAACTGAATGTGCACATTCCATGTACCTCAACAAGTGTGCCTCCTGTGGTTGACCAATGACATTCCTGCTTGTGGAAATATAATATAAAAAAGACGATGGCAGCACATGTAAAATCTGAAGCTCATGTGTTATGATGGAATCTTTGGTCAGAGCTTGTGAATTTTGAAACAGACCCTAACTGAAAAAAAGGAAACTGAGAAAGGTAACTGACCCTCTCAGTTGCAAAGGAAACCAAAACTTCTGGGGAGACTGAAACTGAGATTTGAAACCTAAACTTCTGAAATCATATAACAGGACACAGGGAGACCTCAGAGCTCTATAGAAGTTGATGAGTCCAGTGGTGCAGTACAAGCCAGCTGAAGAAGACAGAGGTTAGATCTAGAAGCTGAGAATAAGCAAATACGTAGTTGTTGCAGCCGTTTCTGTTACTTGAAAATAATGGGTTTATGCCATCCAGGCTGACTTAAGGAGGTTCTGCACATGTGTGCCATGTGGTGAAGACCATGCCTGCGGAATTCAGGTTGGTTGTGCACTGCCATCGACTGGAGATCAGCCAAGTTCCTAGAAGAAAAGGACCTGAAATTCTTCATAAGAGAGACAGAGTTTTAAGGACTTGTGACTGATTTGATGACCTTTATGTTGAGTAGACTGCTGAGCCAATTCGCAAGATCTGTCTTAGTTGTATCTGCCATTTACTGTGTAATTTATAGTTTATAATCAACTACAATTTGCTGTTAATTCATATTTAACGTAAGTTGATTCTGGGTTTATCAAAAATAGTATTTATTTTGATTTGTTTGACTCTTGTATAGTAAACATTTTTTATTTTGATGGAATCTGGTGTCTACATTCTTTCAGTAAATAACTGGGATTTCAGATTTCTTCTTTTTTTGAAAAATAAAGTTACTGGTTTCTATCTGAGGTCATAATAGTGTAGAAATCTAATAGTTACCTTTTCATTGAAGCTGTAAGAAGGTCAAAGATAAATCAGGGCTGCTATTAGAAGTTTGAAAACCAGTTTTAAAAAATCACAATGTGCTGATTTGTGTAGTGCTGAAATGTGAAACATATCTTCCTAAAAATTTAAAGTTAAATTATGTAGATTTCAGCAATCTGTTCAATAGTTTCCAAATGTCTTCAAAACAGACCTGTGCAGTAATTCTGTTTAATATTGTAATGTAAAGAGAAGCAATCAAGAGTATGTTGTAAGGTAACTTACACCTAGGGGCATTCAGACAACATTCATAACCTGTCTGTGCTTCTCACTTGTGGCTTCTGATGCTATGTGAATTCTGATCTGTGCCTGAAGGTATCTAGTATGTTACATGAACAGGATGCTGTGCTTAAATAGTTTCTTTCAGCAAATCACGCAAGATCCCATTGGATTGCCATTTAATCTTTTCTTCATCTTCTCTTAAAGCCACAGTATCCCTTCATTAGTATCGCTACCACAGATGCCAATTACCCATTTTTGCCTCACCCTAGTGGCTATAAGACTTGCTTCAGTATCAAGAGGTAATTCAACACTTGGTGCACGACAATTGACCCAAATCTGTTCTCACCTAATATTCACATACTCACAATTCCATCAAGGATTATTAAATGTTGGGTAGCAAGCCACATGGATAATTATACCCTCCACAACACATGGATACTAAAGCCAAGTGTAACAGCCCAACCAACCATCCACTCAAGATCAACTTACTCTGTATCATTCAGAGACTCATTCTATGAACCCATTTAAGCATTGGGGAGCTTGGAATATTTAACAACAAAGAATATAAATTCACAATGTCAAATAAAAAATGAATACATCACTGGTCCTGGAGCCACACGTAAGTCTGGTTTGTCCTTGTACTCACGTACTGTAAATTACTTGTATCTTGTAACTTCTGTATATATCAGTGTAATCCTGTATTACTTGCTCATGGCTGTGATGGTACATTTGCTCTATATTTCTCTAATTTTGTGCCTGATTGCTTTCCTCATCTCCTGTTTATTTTTAATGCCTGTGTGGCTGATGTAGATGCAGCAGAGGGTTGATATTCTGCTGTGCAATATTAGTAGAAATGCACTGACATCTTCAAGTTGACTTCTGTTGGAAACTGGTATCAGAGGTCAACATTTCCCCCAGAAGGAGGGTTAAAAAAATTCAGAGAGTCACCGCAGGTTGGTCTCATTCATCTCCTAGTGGTGGACGGTGGGTATCACCAGCAGGGACTGGAATAGGGTAAGCAATGGGAGACTAAACAACCAGAAAGGGAGAAAATATTAAAAGATGTTTAAAGATTTTTTTAAAAGCTCAAACTAGGTAGCCAGCATGGTAGAAAAACTGTTCTGAATACATTTATAATGTTATCCCAGAATGACCCTAGTTCTTCCCCCCACCCACCCCTCCCTCTCCCAATTCCCCCCCCCACCCCCACAACCCCCCTCTCCCCACCCCACCGCCCTGCAAGATAATAGGAAATACCTTAACCAAATGGCAAAACAAGTAAATCTAAAATCTGCACTGGATACCTCCTGTACACTTAAACTTTCTATATAAGTGAATATTATCTGGGAACTTACTTGCTTACCTCCCCGCAGTGATAAATGGGTGTATGCTAACCTGCAACACATCTGGGCCATCATCACTCAAGCTTAAAATATATGATGAGGCTTGGTTGAACAGTCAGTGTCAATGGTACATGAATCACAAAACATTAGTATGTGGGTAAAGCAAGTGATAAGAAATGCAATTGGAATGTTGTCATTTATTGCAAAGGGAATGGAATATAAAGTAGGGAAGATTTGCTGCAATTGTATAGGGCATTAATGAGACCACATCTGGAATAGTGTGTATAGTTTTGATCTTCTTACTTAAGAAAGGATATAATTGCATTAGAATGTTCACTCGACTGATTCCAGGGTTGAGGGGGTTTATCTTATGAGGAAGGTTTGGACAGGTAGGACCTGTATCCATTGGAGTTTAGAAGAATGAGAGGTGATCTCATTGAAACATATAAGATCCTGAGGGGACTTGACAGGGTGGATGCTGAGAAAATGTTTCCCCTTATAAAAGAGACTAGAATTAGGAGACATGGTTTAAAAATAAAGGATCTCCACTTAAGACAGAGATAAGGAGAATTTTTTTCTCTGAGGGAGTCATTAGTCTGTGGAATTCTCTTCCCCAAAGAGTAGTGGAGGCTGGGTCATTGAATATTTTTAAGGCTGAGTTAGGTAGATTCTTGATTGACAAGGGAGTCAAAGGATGTTGGGGGCAGCCAGGAAAGTGGAGTTGAGGCTACAGTCAGATCAGCCATGATCTTAGTGAATGGCAAAGCAGGCTCGAGGGGCTGAATGGCCAACTCCTGCTCCCATTTCATATGTTCATGTAACAGTGCGATCAGAGTTAGCAACTGCAGAATAAACAGGAGGGGGAGGGAGAGAATGACTTGACTTAGCTGCTTAGTGAAGTTGACAACAGTGTGTCCCGTTTCATTCTAGATTCATGGACCAGCATTTTTACGGCTGGCGGTCCAACACGCTGAAGGGTAAAATGATGTGCAGTGACATCGGGCATGCATCCTGACACCACTGTGTGTCATTCAGATCTTTTGTTCAGTGGGTGGGTGCTCACTAGAGGTGGCTGCGCACCCTCCGAACTGTCAAAGGCCTGTTAAGGCCATTAATAAACCAATCTAAGTAATTCTTGAAGCTGCCCATCCCACTTTAAAGTTGGCGGGCAGGTGAAGAGCCCAAGCGGCCTCCGCATTTTTCAGGAAAACTCATCCACGGACAGGATGATGTTTCCTGAAGGTTTTATTAAATAAATAAATACATATTTTTTTTCACAGTGCATAAACATGTTCCAGCTCACGTGACGTATGTCACCTGAGGGGACATGTCTAAATAATTTCATGCTTTCTTTATTTCAAACTTTCAACATGAACTTAATCTCCCTGAGGCAGATCTGTGGCTCAGGAAGATTTCTGCGCTCTTTTGTGCGCATGCTCAAAAGTGCGCAGGCCCTGACTCTCCCTCCTCCGCTCTCCCGCTCAGGCGGCACTGAGTGCTACCGGGCACATGTCACGCTAGTCAGGCCTTAATTGGCCCGCCCACGTAAAATGGCAGTGCGCAGCCGATCGGGGGCGGTGATCGGCCACACGCCCAGCCGTGCCTGCTCCTGACCAGCCAGCCCAAAAGGAAGAAAATTCTGCCCATAGAATCCTTTGAGGAAATTAAGACGCTGAACATTAATTAAAATTCAACCATCGCCAAAAGAAAAGCACAATGTTTAATTGATAGCCTACGTTGCGAACAATCTGGCTATCTTTCAGCAGCATCTGATTTCGTGGAGGTAGGCTTACGTTCAGTTTGTGAGACAGGATAGCGTGATCTATATACTTAAATGTTTGCATTCCACAATTGTGATGGAACCTTTGTCACGTTTGTTTTCAAATGCTGACTTATGTTTCCTCCTGTTGCTCTTAAAAAATTCCCTTAAAGGAAAATTGCAGAAACAATCTGTAACTTCGAAATAATAAATGTGTGTAATGTTATCAATGGTGAAAGAATGGGGGATGAAATTGTCTAAGTAAAGGGGTAGTGATAAAAACAGTCAATGCACATCTCAGTCATTGCAATTAATGTTACCACTGTATTAATAAATAATTATGAATATTTCACAACTGTGTTAAAGTTTGATAAACATTAAGCCCCAGTTTGTAGAAAATCTTTAAAAGTGAATGCTGTTGTGGTTTGTTCACCTGACGCATGCTCTTTAACTCTGCACATACTGGGCACTGAACCTGGGATCTTTCTGGTTCAGCGATTCACCTGAAACTCGATGTGATTTGGTATTTTTGATGATACAATACTCTTGGGTTACAATGAAAATAAAGTTCAGTATATTTCTTAGAAGAATCTGACTAGTTTCACATTGAGTGAGCAAAATTCACACTTCCTTCTCCATGACTGACCAAAGACTAATCATAGCTTGTCCGAATACCCCATTGTCTGAGAGCATTATAAGAAACACAGTCACCAATTTTCATACATTAAAACCCCACAAACATCAATTTGATAATTACCTTTTTTACTAATATGACCTTTTCTCACTTGTTCCTCCTGAGCTCCAAGTATGCTCATAATCTTTCTCTTCCTTAGTTCCTCAATGAAATCCAACTTTACTTTTCTATTCTATTCCACAGGCTTTTATAAAACAAGCTGGGCATCACTTCATCCCTAATTTCTGATTTACACTTGTTCTGCTCATTTGAGCCTTGATGCACGTTGGGCCTTAAGCCTTTCCTTCACCTGGATGTTTACATAGGACTTTACAGCACAAAAATAGGCCATTCACCACAGCTGATCTGTGCTGGTGTTTATGCCCCTCCTCCCACCTTATTTCATCTCAGTTATCAACGTATCCTTCGACTTGTCTAGCTTCCCCTTAAATGCACCTATGCTGAATATATCAACTACTTCACGTGATATCAAGTTCCATCTATTTTAGTTATGCTGATTGAGAATAAATATTGGCCAGGACACAAAGGAAGCTCTCTGAGGATGGTGCTGTGGGATCTTTTATGTTTATCAGTGAAGAACGACCAAGTCTCAGTTTCACATGTCATCAGAATGACAGAACCTCTGACATAATAGCATTCCCTCAATACTACACCAGAGTGTTAGCTAGATTACGTGCTCAAGTCTCTGAAATGGGACTTGAATCTGTGACCTTCTGCTTCAGACACAGAAGTGCTACCTCTGAGCTATGGCTGCTAATCAAACAAAGGTCGGCAATAACAGACTCAACCAAAACATTTGATTAGTTCCTGGGTGGTAGTTCTTTACTCAGAGATAGTGAAAAGATGGAATTGATATCACACGGAGTGGTTGAGATGTTTCGCACTGATGCATTCAAGGGGAAGCTAATTAAGGAGAAGGATGTTTGGTGAACTGAGTTGAAGTAAGGTGAGATTGTGTGAAGCAAAACATGAGCATGTCCCCTGCTGTATCAAATGATCTAATTCTGTGCTATATAAAAACCTAGGTGAAGGTTTAAGCCCCAAGGTGCAAAAAAGCATCAAGGCAGAAATGAGTAACATAAAACAAGACTAAGTCAGGGGTCAGAGATGACAGCCGGGATTTTCCAGTGCCACCACCACCCCCCCTCTATCCCCCCCACTCTCCCCCTCCCCCCTGCTCCCCCTTCCTCCCCACTGCCCCACTCCCCCCTCCCCCTCCTCCACACTCCCCCCTCCAGCCCCCCCGCTCCTCCCTCCTCCACACTCCCCCCCTCCTCCCCGCTCCCCCTCCTCCCCACTCTCCACACTCGCCCCTCCCCCCCCCACTTTCCCCCCTACCCCACACTCCCCCGCTTCCCCCTTCCCCCACCCCCCCTTCCCCCCCCCCACCATGCAGTTCCCACACATGGCAGGGCTGGAAATCCATTGAAATCTCCATTCACACCGGCGGGACCGGAAGATCCAGCCAGCTTGAGGGGCTGGAAAATTCTGGCCGAATGAAAATTAGTTTCTCATTGAGTGAGCAAAATTCACACTTCCTTCTCCATGACTGGACAAAGACTAATCATAGCTGCTCCGAGCACCCCCATTGTCTGATGCTCAGTGGAATAGGAAAGAAAAATGGATTTCATTGAGGAACAGGAGGAAGAGCATCGGCAGATTTGGCACTTAGGAGAGACAAGTGAGAAAAGTTATAATGGTAACACAAAGGAATAAGCTAAGTTGGGTGGCGCATTGACATGTCTGGCTGAGTGGGGCTTCTTGCCAACAAAATAATTTGCTTCTTAGAAGCGGGTTGCCCAAGCCATTGCTGGGAAATCATTGCAGATTGTCGCAGCAGATGTTGGGGTCCTGCCTCAAGCAAAGAAAGAAAACCTCCACTGAAGAAATTAAATACATTTTTTTGCTCTCCTTTTCTTATTGTTCTTTTTGGAGCTGGTGATAGTCATTCATCTCAAAGTATGTATGCAAGTACATCTCTGAGGTACCTCCATCAACCATTGAGTATTGGACATAAGGGTCTTACAGGCAGCCCCTGGCTCCCAGCAACCACATTGAACAAATGGCTGTAAAGATGGCACAGATGCGTGTGCCAGCCTAAGTTTAGAGAGGTGCATTTTATGATGCTGGGTTAACTCTCCAGGAAAGTATGGAGGGAGGTAGGGGGTATATGCAGAGTGCATCCCCAAAGCATCTTTTCATTCCCATCACTACTGATCCAGAGGTGTTTGCCACTGAGTTTGGAAGTTAAAGATGAAGGAAGAGCCATTAATCAGCTTACAAACTTTTATCAAAGAGTGTGGAAGTTTAAGTGAAGCTATGTTTTTTTTAAAAGACTTGGTTAAAAATTCCCAAGGGTTATTAAAAGAAACCTTGTAATAAATTATTTGCTAGGTCATCAATATCACAGCATTGAAAATAAGCATTACAGAATGTAAGCAAGTTTTGTGGAAGGCAATTTTATCTTTTCAAAAACATCTGGATTGACTTGTAGCAGCAAGCTCTGATGCTTCTGATCTGTCAAACGTGACTGGTGTTGGCAACAGTAAACTCCATACAACTCTTTTAGGTAATTAACATTGTGCTGACAGAATGTGGTGATGGGACTTGGGTTGATTGCAAAACACTATGCCATCAAAAGGCACTTTGTTCATAACACTAGAGCAATAGGGAGTCACAGCCTGTTAAACAGCATAATTTCCCAAACCAGGCGGCATTGTTTTCTATTAAATTGTTTAAATAACCTCCAGTGAAGAAAGAATGATTGATGGTAGAAATGAACAAAGTCTCTGTACATACACTGACTTGTCTAAATAAGAAAGGGTGAAGTAAAATTGCTATACCACTGCATAATTATTACAACAGACAACTCTTCACCTGCAGCGGTGAATGTTGCGAAATTTTCCTAATAAAGACAACAAAAGTCACAACAAGTCACCAGCATCTGAAAGAAGAAAGATAAGTTAGTGTTTTAGGTGAGTGTTAGGCCCACAGCAATAATATTAATCTATTCTTTCTCTTTCAGGAGTCAAAATTGTCCGCTCCATTTGCAGCATTTCCTGGTTTCATTACAGGTTTCATTGTTTCCCTTTTAACTGACGTGTCCTTAATGGTTACATAATGGTGTGAAATACTCCACAATTTAAAAAAAAATGAACAAAGTGCTTCACAGACTAAAGTTATTTTAAAATATCTGGACAGATTTTCTTTTGCGTTGAATCCAGGATGCGAATATAGGGGAGCATAAGGATCGGGGAAGGCCATTCAGCCCCTCCAGTGTATTCCAGCCATCATTTACCTCATGACTGATCTATACCTCAATGCAATGTAACTGACTTTTATCCGTATGCCTTATTTAAAATCTTTCATTCTCAGCCTTGTGAATTGTTGCTGAACCAGCAACGACAGCCCATTGAGGTGGAGAATTTCAGATTTTGCAGGTCATAAAATGGAAGCTTCGGGCATCAGTTGTTCAACCTTCCCGGGCAGAATTTTCTGGGTGTCATGCGGGTGGTGGGCCCCATACCTCAACGCTTAAAATGGCCGCGCTGATGTCGGGCGAGTGTCTCGACCTCACCGCGCGCCATTGCGATATTTAGCTGGCAAGACGCGCGATGAAGAGCAACACGCGCCCGCCATTAATTAAGGGGCTGGTTAAGGCCCTTACCTCGGTAATCGACGCTGATTTTGAGGGGCCCGTGTGATCTTCGGCTCGGCCCACGGGCCCAATGGGCAGGCAGGTAAGTGACTTTTTAACAAAACTCATCCACGGGCGGGATAGCTGGGCTCAGTGGGGTTGTCAATGTTTTATGTGAAGTATTTATTGCAGCGTGTTTTAACCTTGCCTTGTGTGATCTGTACCACTTCAGATCGAATTCCAGCAGCTTTCTCTGTACTTTGAAGCTTCAGCTCAGATCTCTGCTGTCAGGAATCTTTCTCGGGCCTGCAGCTTTCCGGAGGCCTCCATTTAGCCTGCGTATGGGTTCTGACATCTCCACTGGAGGCAGCTCCTCTGAGGAGGAAGGGAGGGATAGAATAAGGAGGAGGCCAGGAGTGGACAATCAGCCTCCAGGGGAGCCACCTTTGGGAGGCCAGGCGCAGGCACAAGGGGTGCAGGGCCAAGAGGTTGTCCAAAGTGGCAGGTGAAGAGTTGTCAGTTGTAATAATTATGCATTGGCATAGCAATTTTACTTCAATGTCGCCAGGGTATACAAGTGGCGAAGCAGCTACCTCAATATGACTGAGGTGCAGTGCCGAAGGAGGCTCCAACTGTCAAGGGAAACATCATCTCATCATGTCAACTACATCTATCAGATGATTGGCCCTGAGATCTCCCCTAACTGTGTGGGTGGACACCCCATGCCAGTGGCTCTGAAGCTCACAGTTTTCCCTCCACTTCTATGCCTCGGGCTCCTTCCAGGGCTCGGTGGGTGATCTTTGCGGTGTCTCCCAATCAGTTGTCCACATTTGTGCCAAGCAGGTCACAGACGCTCTGTTCAGATGGGCATTGACCTTCATCCACTTCCACTGCAACCAGGCAAATCAGACACAGTGAGCCAGAGGCTTTGCAGCCATTGTTGGCTTCCCCCGTGTCCAGGGTGCTATAGACTGTACACATGTGGCCATCAAGGCGCCAGCACGTGAGCCCGGTGTCTTCGTCAACAGGAAGGGCTTCCACTCCATGTATGTGCAGATAGTGTGTGATCACAGGATGCTGATTCTACAAGTCTGTGCAAGGTACCCAGGCAGCTCCCACGACGCCTACATCCTCAGACACTCCCAGGTGCCGGGGCTCTTCAGTGCTCCAGCCCGGCTGGATGGATGGCTGGTGGGTGACAAGGGTTATCCCCACAGAAGGTGGCTCATGACACCTCTCCGCATCCAAGAACAGAAGCTGAGCAGTGGTACAATAGGAGCCACGTCTCCACAAGGGCTGTGGTGGAGGCAGCCATTGGTCTTCTCAAGATGCACTTCCGATGCCTGGACCACTCAGGGGGCGCACTCTAGTACCCCTCAGATTGCGTCTCTGTGATAGTGGTAACATGCTGCACTCTCCACAATCTTGCGCTGGAAAGGGGGGCACAGTTGACGATGAAGACTTGACGCACTGGATGAGGCTGCATATGATGAATCCAGCAGTGGCTCAGAGGATGAGGAAGCACAGGGCGATGATGAGGGGCAGCACGCCGACCCGCTACTACACCAAGGAGGCAGGGACACCCGGGACAATTTAATCCAACGAACCTTCAGCTAGCTCCACACACATGGATCAGCAGGAGCAGCATTGCCTGGCGCTTCCACATGTGGCACTTGGTGCTACATCTCCCACCTCATCAGCTGCAACTAAGGGCTTAGTACAGAAACATCAATGTCCACTCAAACACTCATGATAGGTCCGTGAAATAAACAAATGCAGCACAAAGGAATCACCCTCAGCCATGGTAACAAATGTGGACTTTATTCCCATCCATCAGATGGTGCCACAAAAAACATAACAAAACGTTGCTCTGATGTTGACAAAAATAAATTCCCTAATCAAGGGGCAACAGAAAAGCACCAGTGACATACCCGCGGAGTGCCTAACGTGCCTTATGCTTTTGTTTGCGAGTGCCTCGTCTAGGTGCTGCCCCATCGCTGGGAGTGGCTGGTGAGACAGCCTGCTGACTCTGCTGTCCTGTTGGCGTTGATGACCTTGCAGACGTCCTCTGGCCCGTGGAGCCTGTGATGGCCCTGCCTGGGAAGGAGTGGCCAGTTCCAGAACTGGCATCTCCCCAGTTGTCACAGCCTCAATGGATGCAATGGTCACTGACAGAGGGATGGAGAAGCTGCTGCCCTCATCTGGAGCGCCCTGAGAGGAGCTCACAGTGACAACAGGCAGTTGCTGTGCTGATGTGAGGTCACATTGGACCTCCCTGCTCACCGCAGATGGATGGGCACTGAGCAGTGACACTTGGTGCCCAGAACATCTCCCACATTGGGAATGACCACCTGTGGCCATTAGCACTGTGAGGGCTTGCAGGCCCGAGCGTAACCCAATCAGATGCTGATCAATCCGTTGGAAGCCCCTCTCCATGAGAGTTGCCAATCTTCCAATGGATGAAGCCTGAAGCTCTGTCCTGAGTTTCATGCCATCACCGACACTCTGCCTGGATTCCTCCCCCACAGAGACCAAGTGAAGCACACCCTCATGCAACACTGCCAGATGCTCCCACGCACCCTGCCACTTGTCCTGCTGCTTCTGCATTGCTGACATCTCCAGAGGCACATCATCACTGCCAGACTCAGCATGTGCCTGGTCCCCTGCAGTCCTCCAGCTGTTGGCACCATCGGCACTCTCTGTCCGTGCCATCTCCTCCAGCGATGGTGAAGTGGCCTCTCCACTGTGCCCCGGGACATTAGCCGACGTTATATTCCCCACTGATGTGGTAGTCGCTGCACTGGTGCCTGGCTGGCTGAAATGATGTGACGCTCTGGACCCTGGGCGTCCCCCTGGCAGCCATGCAGTGGTGATGCTGAAATTAACAACAAGGTCAGTGCATTAGTTAGTGTTCAGTCAGTAACACAATTTATCCCTTTCCCCCCCCCAGGCTCATAATGTGCTCAACCTTCAAGAACCTAAGGAGACGAACATTGGTGGGGGTGGTAAATAGTCAAGAGGAGGCCCAAACATTACACGCGCATACAGACAGGCTGGTCAGATGGCCTAAGGAATGCCACATCATTTCCATCACAAGACCATTCAATGAAATCCTTGCGTGTGCTCCAATAATCCAGGTGTCCTTTGGTCTGCTATTGATTAATCCAATAGCCTGGCAGAAGAGCAAAACTTTGAATGTTCTGAATTTACAAATGTGAGATCTTCTGAGGTGCCATCCTCTGCCTGTGATCTTCCATCTGTTAAAAAAAAAGCAAATGGAAATCATACACACCTACAATTTCCCATTCTGCACTGTTGGAGAGCAAGTCTCGATGCATAGAGGGTTCATACACAAAATGGAATCCTTTAGAATCAAAGTTATGAGGAGACACTTGGCAAAACAGACTTGGGGAAGAATTTTCCCCCTATTGGGGGGGGAAGTGTGGGAGTGGGCACGCCTCCGATTGGTACCCCCAATTGGGGGTGCGCCACCATTTTTACATGGGCAATTAAGGCCCACCCAGCGCGACGTCCGCTCCCTTAAGGTTAGATTGGCAGGTCCATTAATGATTTTAATTAGTTTCTCAATGGCCTCAATAGGCCGTTGAAAGATCGGCGGGCACGTGGCTGACTCAGCTGTGCCCCCGCATACCTGAAAATAGAAATGACGCGCGGTGACATCGGGAGTTCCACCGGACGTCATCCTGCGTCATTTTACACATCGGGAAGCAGGCCCTGCCCCCACTTGCCGACCGGAAGATCCTGCTCTTGGTTTTACTGAAAGGCAGGACATTGGAAGAGCTATGATCCAAGCTTTTGAGGAGCTCAGAGAATTAATAATGTAAAGCAGATTATTTAACTTGGCCTGAGCATGCAGATCTAGAGAAAGTGAACATCAAGTTAAACAATATCAAGCAAGATCGGAAATAAGGATGTATTTTCCAACTTCACATATGTAACCTAAATTGCCAGCGAAAGCAATTAATGTTTGCTTAAATATAGATGGATTAATAATCTGGTTGGCAATGGGAATGAAGCTTATGGAAATATAAAGATAAGAAAGGTCAAATGCTCTTTATAATATGATCATTCCTTACCTGTTCAAGTCATGATTGAAATTATTCTGTAAATTAATCAGTTAAATGAGAATAATGTAAATTGTAAAATCGGATTGATACTCAAGGATTTGGATAAAATTACCTTTGATATCCTTTGATTACTTTTGGGAGAAACTTTTCTGAGTCTTTCCTCATGGGACTAAATAGGTTGGGCAGAATCCAGGAGCAGGTTATGGACCAAATGGGAAAGAGACAGACCTTGTGGGTCACAAAACCTTTTATTATTCCCTGTGATCTATGTCCTTATATATAAACCTGGATCTTGACACTCACCTAACATTAGGAACTAGTCCCCTCCAGTGAAGTACCTTTGAAGTGTAGTTACTGTTGTAATGTAGCAAACATGGCAGTCAATTTCTACACATGCAAGTTCCTACAACTGGCAATGTGAAGATGACCAGATAATAGGTCGTAACCTCCGAGCTCCCCAGCATTGTATTGGGGGTACCCCAAAGATGCGCTGGGGAATTCCTCACAGAAGTTCCCAGGTAAGGGTTTGCACTGAACAATTACCCTGTGCTGGGGACCATCCAGAAATGCTATTTAAATCACATACTTTGGATGGTTCTGACAGAGTTACACCAATAGTTACTCAGAGAAAGTTAAAAGAATTAAAACCTCTTCTAACTTCTGGGTAACTATTGTAAAGACACAGACAGAATCCCTTCGGACAACCCCCACGCCCCCAACCTCCACAACACCTGACCTCGACCCCCCTCGACCTCTGACCCCCCCCCCCCCCCCCACAGTCCCCGGCCTCTGATTCCACCCCCCCACACACCCCACACCCACCAAACCTCCCCCACCCCTCCCCCTAACACCTCCATCCCTTCTCCCGGACCCCCACCCCCTCCCCTGTGCCCCCACCCCCTCTCCCCGACTTCTGACCCCCCTCACCTCCCCACCTCCTACCTCCGACCCCCGACTGCCGAGCACCCCTCCAAATCCCCCAGACCTCCGGCCGTCTCCAGACCTCCGACCTGCACGCCCCTCACCCATCTCCCAAACCCTATCCATTTTCCTTAGACACTTGCCTTCTTTCTGACCTGCCAATTTCACTGGGCCTTTTAAAATGACCTGCTCTACGGCAGCTAGTGCTATAAGAAAGGGGCGTGACCACCTTGAATCCACTGGAGCTGCACTTTGCTGAGGCCTGCGAGGAGTCTTTCGATGCAGGCCCCAAGAAGCTCCTGCAAACAGAAGTGTCAGTGTAATTTTCAGCGGCAGGTAAGTATGTATTTATTTCTTCCTGTGGGTCATCACTTTCCGACGCTGGTTGACCCAATGTGTTTTTTGGGGCATTAACAGGGATAAATGTCCGTTAGGACACTGGGGAGAGCTCCTTGCTTTTCTTTGAAATAGTGCCGTGGGATCTTTTATGTCCAATCAAGAACAGACAGGGACTCAGTTCAGCATCTCATCTGAAAGATAGCAGCTCTGATAGTGCAGCACTCCCTCAGTGCTGTCCTGGTACGTCAATCTATGGGCAGAATATTGAGCTCGGCAGGTGGGCGCATACCCAACCCAGCTGAGCGTAAAATGATGTGTGATGATGTCATCGCGTAGCCCCGCGATATTTCGTTTGGCGAGCGCGCACCGGAGTTGGCAGCACGCCCGCTGACAATTAAAAGGCCTATTAAGGCCATTGAAAAGGTAATTAAATTCAAATTTATGCTGCCCATCCAACAGGTTGGCGGGCAGGTGAAAATGCCAAGTGGCCTTTACGCTCTTTAGGAAACCTCAGCCATGGGCGGGATGAGGTTTCCTAAAGCAAATAAAAATAAAAAAAACATTTTACACCTGAATTAAAAACACGCCCCTGCTCTTGTGACAGCGTCACATGAGGGGACATGTTTTATGACATTTTCATTTTGCTCATTAGTTTTTTTTAAACAGCGCTTCATCTCCTGGAGGCACAGAGCTGCCTCAGGGAGACTAAAGTGCTCTTTCGCGCGCGTGCACAAAGTTTGCATGAGGCCCGCTTGCCCTCCTCCTCCTGCCCGCAGTGGCAGCACTCAGCGCTGCCACTCACATTCCATGCTGGGCGGGCCTTAATGGCCTACGTAAAATCAGCTTCCCTCCCCCCTCCGCTGAGCATCCCCACCCAAGGACTAAACCCTGCCCTATATGTTTTTACGCTCAAGTCTCTGCAGTGGGACTTGAAGCCACAACATTCTGGCTCGGAGACAAGAGATTTGCCAACTTAGCCACAGCTGACATAATGATGATGTCTGGGCAGCTTGTTTTACATCTCCCTTGATTTTTGACTTCAAGCGAAGCCAAGGGACAAAGAGTTGGCGATGGGAGGGAGTGTGTGATGGGAGCCCAAGCACCCATTCTCTGTAATG
Source organism: Carcharodon carcharias (assembly GCF_017639515.1). Taxonomy (NCBI): domain Eukaryota; kingdom Metazoa; phylum Chordata; class Chondrichthyes; order Lamniformes; family Lamnidae; genus Carcharodon; species Carcharodon carcharias. Next base: position 8,198,835 of record NC_054491.1, on the reverse strand, counting down.
ATTTGCCTGCCTATTTATACTGGCAGAACTCCATGCACCATTGAAATGGGCCAGAACCTCAACCTCCTATTGAGGTGGGTCACATTGACCCAAATGTCACATTGGAAAAGAGTGTTGGCTGTGTAGAGTTGGATATAGATTTTTTCATATGACTTAACTCCTGTTCAACATTATAAACATAAACAGTATCAGGTTCACCAGTCTGATAGCCACGTTCAATCTCTTTCCATTTACATCTGCTTTAATAATTAACAAATGCAATAAATTAACATTACAGTTTTCCAATAATTCCACAACATGGTCAAATTCTTTATATGGAAGTAATTAGACTTAAATGACAAAAATGCACCATTTCACAGCTTTAATGTATTAACCAATGACAGGAGATTAATTGGGTAATAATGAACTCAACATGTGAGTATATCATAAGTTTTACTACAGCACAAAGTAGTTTTGGCTAAAAGGTTCCTGTAACTTGTCAACAAATGCTGCCTGCCATTAGCTACTCTCGCCCTTGCCCGTTTAATCTCCATGAGATTTTCCCCTAAAGTTGTTGAGATTGGGAGATGAAAACGGCATATTGAATTTAAGTGAAAAGGGTGAACAACTGTGCATCTCCTTAACTAATCAAATTGAAGGATTGTGAAATGAAAATTGCAAGCTCTGAAGAAGGAAGCGTAAATTAAAGTGGATGAATTCAATGGTAAATCAGGTACAGAAAGAAAAATAAAGGGAAAAAATGAAATATTGAAATAACCGAGAGAAAGAAGTGACTGGAAGAAAAAGCTAAAAAAAATCTCCAACAACAATTAATATCTGACTAAGTTAGATTTTGCATTTGTAAAAGTTAATGCTCTGTGAGAGAGATTGACTGTTAGCAATTAACACATCTTTAAAAAGCTACTTTGACATAAAGTGATGATTTAATTTTCTGTGGTAAGTTTAGTTCAAATCTACCACACAAATACAGCAACTTGACAACATCCAAAGTATTAGAATGGGGAGCCAGACAGTGAGAAGATGGGCAGGATTTTTCCTGTCAGTGAGTGGGGGGCGGGGCCCGCTCGCCGACGTGTGAAATGACACGCGGTGATGTTGGGCGGAACTCCCGACATCACCATGACCCATTTAAATTTTTAGGTGGGGGGGGGGGCGCAGCAAAATCAGCTGTGTGCCCGCCAACCTGTCAATGGCCAATTGAGGCCGTTAACAGAGTCATCGAAGCAATTAATAGACCTGCCCGTCCAACCTTAAGGTTGGCGGGTAGGCCAGGAGCCCCAGTGAGAATTAGAAAAAGCGTGAAACCTCATCCATGGGCGGGATGAGGTTTCATGTAGGGTTTAAAAAAAAAATTAAAGTTTTCTTTAAAATTATGGACATGCCCCAACTCATGTGACAGTGTCATATGAGGGGACATGTCAGGAATTTTTTTTTTTCTCTATTTTTAATATTTGTGACGGAACTGCCGATCTCCCTGAGGCAGCACTTAGCCTCAGGAAGATGAGCGCATTCTTTCGTGTGCAGGCACGATAGAGCACACTCTCGGGTTTAGGGAATCCTCTCCCTCCCCTCCCACCCACATAGGGAGCGCATAGCGTTTCTGAGCGCACTTTGTGCTGGGCGGGCCTTAGTTGGCCCACCCCATGTAAAATGGCGCCGGGCCCCCGATTGGGGGAAAATCCTGCCCGATGTTATTTGTAAAGTTAACAGCAGGCCGGTACATCACTGACATTGTTTAATTGTGCATCTAGCCTTGCTTGAACTTGCTGTGGCATTCACACTCAACAAATGCTATTGGCTTTGGCTTATCTTGACAGAAAGTTGCGTCAATAAATTAGCTGGCAGGACATTTCCTTCTCAATTCCATACTTCTCAAGTCACTCAGTTACAGCGTTCCACAATTTAGACTTCATCATCTACTTCCCTTACAAACAAGGTCATTGCTTTTTCATTTTAAACCAGTAAAGCTGAACAGCCACCCTCAAAAGTGAATTGAAAACCTGCATCATATAAATCACAGTTTGGCTGTAAATTACAATCCAGTTGCCTGTAAATAAAGCCATGGAACAATTTGTTTTCTTATCACGTCCTAGAGAAAAAAAATCACAAATGTGTCTTTTTAACATTGACAAACCTTTGGGGAAGAATTCCCCCCGCCCCCCCCCCCCACCGTCCAGCTGGGTGGTGTGGCGGTGGGGGGTGGGGGGTGGTGAGGCAGGGGTAAGTTCAGGAATTAAGGCCCGCCCAGTGTGACATCCGAAAGGAAGCGCTATGCTGTCCCTGTGCGGGTGGGGTGATTCCCTAAGCTGACAGTGCGCTCTTTCACACATGCACACGATATGTCGCATAGATCTCCCTGAGACTAAGTGCTGCATCAGGGAGATCAGAGCCAAATTCTAAAATGGGAAATATAGACAAATAAAATTTCCCTGACCTGCCCCTTCATGTGACACTGTCACATCAGTTGGGACATGTCCATCACTTTTAATTAAACTTCTATTAAATTTTTTAAAAACCTACATGAAACCCCATCTCGCCCGTGGATGAGGTTTCATGTTTTCTCAGAAGCCCGCCAGGGCTCCCAGTGTGCCCGCCAACCTTAAGGTTGGACGGGCAGGTCCTCTGACTACGTCAGTTAGTTTTTTAATGGCCTCAATTGGCCGTTGACAATGTTGGTGGGCGCGCTGCTGATTCGGCTACCCCGCCTCCCTCCACTGACCTGAAAATTGAAATGACGTGGGGTGACATCATCCCGTGTCATTTTATGCATTGGCAATCAGGCCCCGCCCTCTGCTCGCTGATTTCAATATCCTGCCCCTTCCATTTCTGAATTTCTAATAAATTTATTTACTCGTTCTCCATCTTGCAGTTGTTCAGCTGTGAGGTGCTATCTTTTCCTACAGAGGTTAGCTGAGTTTGAATGAAAACTGATCAAGGCTGAGATTTGACTCAGACATTATTCAGTGATGAGAGCATCGTAAAGATAAAAGGCTTAATGGAACATTGCCCTTCCTGAAAAACTGTTATTCTTAAATAATTTTAAGGAGTCAGGAAGGCCTGCAAGCAATGCAATGTTATATATAGTAGCTATTTACATTATCTGAGATCATGGGTTAAAAACATCAATCGTAAAATCAGCAATTATCATCAGTTGTTTCGTGTCCCATCTCGCCACTTCAGCTCCACAGTACTGTCGCATTATCTCTGACCTATGATCACGTGGGAGTGCAAATCCCTCCCAGGAAAACAGCATTGGTGAACTCATCCTTCTGTGTCCTCAAACAAGTTAAGAAAAAAAGCTTGCTGATAGTTTGCCATGAAAAGAATGAGGCTGGTCTTCAGTTTACGTGTACCGTGAACAGTTGATGGGTTTCGTTTGCATGAGGCCAAACTGGCGCTCTGTCTCAATTTACTGTTTGGGAAGATTGGGGGGTGGGGAGTGTGAGGGGAGGGGGTGTGGGGAATCCAGCCCTTGTTTACATCAGCTAATAGTTGGAGCCTGGAGGGGAGGAGGCAATTCCAGCAGGCACCTTGTGCAAACTGGCAGTGGGCCTGATTAATTTCTGCCGAGTTCATTTCTTTGGGCATTTTTGTGATTGGCCCCAAAAGGCATCTGTGCTTATTCCCTGGTGGCTTTTCACATTTTTTTGTAGCAATTAACATCTGAAATTTTTCAGTAATTCATGACAAAAATGCAAATATACATTCAATGGAAGCCATTTTGGATTCAAGTAGATTTCAGATCTGTTGGAAAGACCTGAGCCAGTTTGATGACCAGGCCTCAAAGCTGGTGAACCGCTTCTACCTTATTGTAACAGGGGAGGTTGAGGTTGCCCTTATTGTCTTTGTTACTCAGAGATGACAGTAGCAGCAAGAACAGGAGCCCATTGTCACTATAAGATGTCAGAAACTTGCGGGGAATTATGATCAGAGAGCAGGTTAACAGATGGAGGAGCAACTGCCTCGACTAACTTCAGTGTTTTCATTCCTACAGCTAATTTGATGGTATCTCACACTTGGAGTACCTCAGTTTCATTGGGCAGGTTTTTTAGGTGGCAATGGGGGTGAGTGTGGAGGGGGCAGGTGCAAAAATTCCTGTCACTGGCCAGCCTACCTGTTTGCCAGCAATATCCCACCCCAGGCCATTTTCCAGGAGGCAGGAAGGGGAGACATCAGGGCTACAAACCACCAAGCAGCCGGAGCCAATTAAGGGTGTTAAATGGCCACTTAAGACCAATTGCCCTGAAGCATCAGGGGCTAGGCTAGGTGCCTGGAGGCAGCCTTCCGGAGGCTGATATGAAGAGAGAGGGGGAAGGGGTCCAGGGTTCCAGACAGGTTATGGGGCCCTCCCCATCTGTCTGGTCACAGCATCAGCCGCAGGCTAATTCAAGGAGAATCACTGTTCTCCATGCAGTGCAGGGCTGTGACCCTTATTTGGCCTCGCCATCAAGGTCCCGACCTCCCCATAATCCTTCCCATTATGTCTCATTGTCTCAGTCAGCTTTCATTTGCCCTCCTTTTCAAAGGGACCTTTCATCACATGTTTATTGTGCATCTCATCACTTATCAATGTCCCTTCAAATCCATACGTTCCTCATGTAGAAAGAATCCATCAGAGCACTTTACATGGCATAGAGTAAACAGCTAGCATGAAGGAGGAATTAGGAGGAGAGACTAAAGGTATGATTTGTAGGGATAGGTTTTTAAGAGGATTTTGATGCTGGGGTGTGATAACAAAGCAGTGTGATCTTTGTAAATAATTCCAGACTGCACATACTTCTCAAGGTAAAAATCCATAACAACACTCAAACTAATCTGGTTCTTTTATCAAACTCTTTTCACATAACTGAGTTAAAATGTCAGGTGTATAAATTTTGCCTGGATTGAAATCTCATTGACATTTATTACTTGAGTCATCATCTTCATTGGTCAAAGGTAACGGCAAAATACTGCAGATACTGAAATTATGAAATAAAAACAGAATATGCTGGAAAAATTCAGCAGGTTTGGCAGAACGGTGGAGAGAGGAACAGAGTTGACGTTTCGAGTCAGCACGTCTCAAGGAGAGTTGAAGAGTCTTGCGGACTCAGAACGTTAACTCTGTTTCCCTCTCCACAGATGCTGTCAGGCTTGCTGAATTTTTCCAGCATTTTGTGTTTTTATTACCTTCATTGATCAGTCCGGCAGAGCGTTCGTCTCCTGGCCCTGTCTGCCCTAGCTCTTCTCTTGGACCATTTAACTTGGCCATTGGTTTGCCTTTGAACAATAAGAACTTCACACAGTCGGCATAACTTGTTGTGTATGGGTAGAAAACAAATACAGAAGGAGTGGAAAAGTTTGAAAATGTTGTCCTGAAGCTCGGTACATGTTGGCTTTGCCTTAAACAATGCCTTTTCCTGTCTCAAATCTAGCTGATTTATTACAGACCTGGGGCACAAACAGTTTTCACAGAATCCTCTATGTAACTTCCTTTATTGCTACGTGTTGGATTACAGCCAGCTGGATTTTCAATTGACCCTGTGCTCACCTGATTAAAACCAGTAATACAATGACTTTCCTCTGAGATTCTGATCAGGGTGAATTATACATATGGCACCACAGCATAGAAACACATACAGTGCAACTGCATCCATCAAATGCCTGGCTTCATGGATATGAACCTTGGGAAGCTTCAGGATGACTCAGGCAATAGCCAAGTCTGATACTCAAAGCTGCGCTGTGGGTATGGCTGCATGTTCTTGACAACTGGGCCAGGGTTTTCAGCTCGACGTGCGAGTGCACCCCCGACATGCCCGGGCGTGAGAGAGCACGCGATGACACGGGTAATCGTCCCTACGCCATCGCGCACTCACACGATATTTCGGTAGGTGGGCGCCTGCGCAAACCTCAGCGCTTGCGTTCCCTCCCGCCCCCCGCACCCCCCCCCCTCAACCCCTGTAGCGCTGAGGCTCTCGGCGCGCCTTTCACACTGACTGGCCGTTAATTGGCCAGCGTGAAATTGTGGGCGGGCCCGGGAGCCGCCACGAAACAATCCGCTTGCCCACCCACCCACCCACCCAATGAGGGGAAAATCCTGCCCTTACCTTTCTCTCCAAATTTCTAAACGTTCATCTCCTTGGTGAAACTCCCTATTGGGGGCACTGGATCATCACCTAAGTAAGATCTGGAATACCACCCCTAAAATTTGCCCCCGAAGGCCAAACAGCATCAGCATGACATTTCCATCTTCTTTATCATAGCTTCTCCCAGTCAACTCGCTGATAAATTATGAGTTGCAATCCCCCAAAAAAAGGGGGGGACAAATCCTGTTTTCAAAGTTCAATTAAGCGTCTTTTAAATCCTTGTTATTTCCGAACATATCTCTACTATCCTGATGGCCCAAATGGGTGAATAATCTGCCGAGAGGAAACTATCTAACCTGAACTGGAAGGTTTCAGTTTCGAACCCGTGTAGCTGTTCAGCTGGGCGATTGCAGCCAGCGCCGTGATGTGTCTATAAACAACTGGTTGTTGCAGCATCACTGCGTGGAATGGTGAAGTTTCACCCAGCACCTTGATCGTTATCTAGCCACGTTCCTGCTGGGAGTGTGGGCAAGAGGTGGGGGCAGCATTGGGGCTGGCTGTGATGGACTCCAGGGCCAAAGAGCCAGTCGATATTCAAACCCATATTTTGCACCATTTACTATCAGATTTTCCCACCTGTAACTTGGTGCTGGGTGCAGAAGATGGGAGAGGGGAATCCCTGTCCACTTTGTGCTCAGCCGTGTTTTCTGGCAGGCGTGATTAATAGTAGAGTTAGTACGTGGATGATGCTTAATTTACGCCTGTGTTTGGAGGTGCATTGGACCCAAAGTGCAGGATTGCAGTATTAATGATGAAAGTGATGAAAACAGAAGCAGGAGTGAAAGATGAAAAATGGATGATCATGGTTGCTAGGCAGAAGAGTTCATGGAACGGACATGGCAATATTGGAGGGAAATCTATTTGAACTATTTCTTAAACGATCTGGATCTATTCCTAACAGGGATAACAGCCCAGAAGGGGAAAAAAAAAAGTTTGGATCAGCACTCTTATTTCCCAGCTTTTACTGGGGTGTTTCATTTTAACGTATACAAGACCAGTTTGGATCAGCATTCTTACTTCCCAGTTTTTACTGTTTTTTTACATTCTGGAAGGGGGTAGTGCTAACTTTTCCCAGCCTGATGAAAGGTCACAGGTCTGAAACGTTAGCCCCGTTCCTCCTTCCACAGATCCTGGTGAATATTTCTGGCACTTTCTGTTTTAATTTCACAGCTCTAGCGTCCGCATTATTTTGCTTTTGTGTTGTAATGTTGCGAGCTTCTCCAACAGCAGCACATATGGGAAATCCAGGCACTCACTGTCTACAATTTTCGAACCAGCACAAGACCTGAATTTTTTTGCACACCCTGGCAGTGGGGGAGATTCCTCCTTGCGATGCAGGCTTGTAAAATGACCCCAGTGGTTTCTAAGCAGGGGGAGCATGCAGCATCAAAATATAAAGCAATGAAAATGGAGTAATGTGTAACATTCGGAAGCAGGGGTGTGTGTACCTGCATCTGATTTACAAACAGGATAAAGATTAATACTGTACAAAAAAGAGAAGTGTGTAAGATTTATCTGCTTACAAGTTAACTGCCTTTGGTTTAATAATCTGTCTAGATCTAGTTGCAGCTACTGATCTGCTGGGACTTCTTTCAAAAATAGAAGCACATTTTTTAAATCATAGGTTTAGCATTAAACTGCAATATCAGAGTGATGCCCTATGTTTCTCATTCCCATCTAGCAGCCTCATCCAACCAGCTGAACATAGAATTGATGTTTGGGAGTCCATGTAGGGTCATAATATTAAAAGCCTATTTTTTAATATTCATAAATGTGTCACAGAGATCGAAACACTACTATCCACCATGGTAAATTACTTCAGTGTAATTTTTGTGCAGTGTGGAGTGCACTAATTGTTGCACCTCAGGGCTGGTAGCAAAATGGTCTAGACTGCTGGTGTAGAATAAATTATGTAAATGATGAATGTGGACTCATTTAAATTTATTGCACACTTTGTGTTAGAAATCAGTATAAGTTCTCTATTTCAGTGCCCGTACCTTTAAGAACCCATCACTTCAATTCAGCTACTTATTATAAGCTTATGCATTATATTATAGATTTGACTTGTCTAGTGGTTTGTATTTTGTCATGGAAAATCTCAAATAAAACTGTTTAAAATTGGAAGCTCTTAAAAGACTCAGGTAAATGTTACATCATGTAGACCCTGTAATGGAGAAAGTTGCAGCTCTGTTGCTACCCTTTGTTGCCCTCTACTGGTCATGATAGATGCATCATCATTACTTCGATTTGAAATCATGGGGCTTTATTTAATGGAGGTAACAGCTGCCGGAAGCCCCAAGTTGTCTCTTGTAGGGAAGGGCCGCCATATTAAGTGACACTTAACTGGACAATGTTGGGCCTTTCCTGGGAAAAAGTATCCTAGGGGCAGAAATCCTGAGCTCTGTTGCACGGCAGTGCCAATGGGGAGGCTGTGGCTGCTGCTGGAATGACACCCACTGAGGGTCTTCGCTGGATTCCAGGCCACAAATGAGTGATGGTGGGATGGGGGGAACCATGGGGGGAGGCTGCATCAGCAGCAAGGCCGGGGGTGGCTCCCTTTACGATGCTGGGTCCCTTGATCAGGCTCTGAGCGCCTTTGAATGAGGGCCTCACACACCAACCCCAGGTGCACACAAGCAACCCCGCACTGGTTTGCTTGTCGGGCTTTCTGCATGGTGAGTCCTCTGTCCGCCGCTGGGTTAATATCAGTGGCAACAGGATGAGGCCCTTAAGCGGGTATCAATCAGCTACTTAAGAGCCTCAACTTACAGCGGGATGGGGAGGTCCCCACATGAAGGCAGGAAGGCAGCAGGATTCCCATGCACCACCCTCCCCGCCTGATTAAATACCCCCCACACCCTCACCAATGGGGAGGGCATTAAATTCTATTAAATTCCACTCATGCTGTAGTATCCCATTTATAGATGCTAAACTGACATGACCACAGAACAAGCTTGGTGATCAGTGATATAACACATGACTCTACATCGTGGGAGGTTCCAAGATTGGCCTCAATAACCATTCATAGCTAACTTCTAGATTGGTCTTTGAGAGGTTGCTTTAAGTGAGACACGCTTCACTACTGACATTTTAAGGTACTGTTACATTTTGAAAGGCAAGTCAATGAACCTTGATGTATGCTCAGCGACGAACATACAGTCTGGTTTGAAGGGGAGATAATTGCCTGTCGGTCTATATGCTCTTCAAACATCCAACATCTCAACACTGCTTTTGCCCTTGCAACAAAAGGTGGCAATGAATAGAAGAGAACAGACACTTAAAGCAGTCTGGGAAGAGTGTCCTCTGCAGTCACTGTCACCGTGAAGTAGTTTGGGAAGAGTGTCCTCAGTAGTCACTGCCGCCAAGTGAAAAAAACAAGAGTGACATCACAGGAAAACCATCAGTTCATTGGTTGGTAAGTAACTGCTTGTTTGAACTACCTATTCTAAGTTGGTTTCAGATTAAAGGTGACTACAGGGGCACAGGATCAGAGGCCTAACACTTCAGCTTCAACTCAGCAGAGAGAGCGAGTTCCAGTTGATTTTTAAAAGTGTATTCTGAATCTCTATTCTAACTTGCTTTCAGATTAAAGGTAAATCGGAGAAATATTTTACAGATTGATAAACTAGACACCAGTAGGAAATTTAAAAATCAAATTGAAAAACTAATTAAATAAAATAGAGATCCAGGGCCTGGCGATGTGTTGTAGCTGCATGATGTAGGTGTAGGTGGACCCCATTGTGGTTCCTAGTGACCACATCTGTAGCAAAGGTTGGTTGCTTGAGGAACTCCGGCTTAGAGTTGATGAGCTGGAGTCTGAACTTCAGACACTGCGACACATCAGGGAGGGGAAGAGTCACCTGGATGCTGTGCTTCAGGAGAGGGTCACACCCCTTAGATTAACTACTTTAAATTCGGCCAGTGATCAGGGACAGGAGGGTGTGACTCTGAGTGAGGCAGGTAGAGGGATCCAGGAAGTAGCACTGCAGGAGCCTCAGCCCTCTCCCTTATTTAACAAGTTTGAGATTCTTGCTCCCTAGGTGGATGAGAGCGGGGACTGTTGGGAAGATGAGCAAACTGACCATAGCACTGTGGTACAGGGAGCCATTCAAGTTGAGGGAAAAAAGAGAAATGTAGTTGCAATCGGGGATAGTATAGTTAGGGGAATAGATACTGTCCTCTGTAGCCAGGATCGAGAGTCCCGAAGGCTGTGTTGCCTACCTGGTGCCAGAGTTAAGGGTATCTCATCTGTGCTGCAGAGGAACTTAGAGTGGAAGGGGAATGATCCAGTTGTCATGGTTTAAATAGGTACCAACGATATAAGTAGAACGAGGAAAGAGATTCTGTTGAGGGAATACGAGCAGCTAGGGGCTAAATTAAAAATCAGAACCAATAAAGGTATTAAGCTCTGGATCACTTCCTGAGCCACGAGCTAATGGGCACAGGGTCAATAAGATTAAAGAGGTAAATGCGTGGCTCAAAGATTGGTGTGGGAGAAATGGGTTCAAATTCATGGGTCATTGGCACCAGTACTGGGGAAAGAGGGAGCTATTCCGTTCGGACGGGCTCCACTTGAATCATGCTGGGGCCAGTGTCCTGGTGAATCGCATAACTAGGGTTGTAGATAGGACTTTAACTAAATAGTGGTTAGGGGGTGGGGGGGGGGGAGCGGGTTCAATTGCATGGAAATGTAAAAAATCAAAGTTTAAGGAGAGGGTAAGAGTGCAGGTTAGTGACGAGGCTGATTGTTACCTAAAAGTGAAAGAAAGGGACAGAGTGTGTGAATGCCATATTGCACCAAAGAATCATATAAGAGTAGGGAAAATTGACAATAGGGCAAACTTAAAGGCTTTGTATCTGAATGCGTGTAGCATTTGGAATAAAACTAATGAGTTATCAGTGCAAATAGAGATAAATAGGTATGATTTGGTGGTGATTACTGAGACATGGTTATAGGGAGAACAGGTTTGGGAATTGAATATCCAAGGGTACTCAGTGTTTCGGAAGGATAGGCAGGAAGGAAAAGGAGATGGTGTAGCTTTGTTAGTAAAGGAAAAGATCAGTGCTATAGTGAGGAATGATATAGGCACTGGAGAGCAGGACATAGAGTCAGTCTGGCTAGAAATAAGAAATAACAAGGGAAAGAAGTCCCTGGAGGGAGTAATCTGTAGGTCCCCAAACAGTAGTTCAGCAGTAGGGCACAGTATAAATCAGGAAATACTGGGAGCATGTAAGAAAGGCACAGCAATAATCATAGGTGATTTTAATATGCATATAGATTGGACTAATCAAATTGGCAAGGGTAGCCTCGAGGGAGAGTTCATAGAATGTATTAGAGATTGTTTCTTGGAGCAATATGTTGTGGAACTAACCAGGGAGCAGGCTATTCTGGATTTGTTTTTGTGTAATGAGATGGGATTAATTAATGATCTCATAGTAAAGGATCCTCTAGGGAAGAGTGATCACAGCATGCTAGAATTTCAAGTTCAGTTTGAGAGCGAGAAACCTGAGTCCCACACTACTGTTCTGGAGTTAAACAAAGATAACTACATATTTGGCCCTTGTGGACTGGGCAGGAAGACTACAAGGTAGGACAGTTGATGAACAGTGGCAGACATTTAAGGAGATATTCAATTCCTCCCAAGTAGAATATATTCCAGAGAGGAAGAAAAATGGTAAGAGGGGGAAAAAGCATCCATGGCTAAGCAAGGAAGTTAAAGATAACATAAAGGCAAAAACTAAGGCATACCGAATTGCAAGGGTCAGTGGCAGGCTGGAAGATTGGGAAACTTTTAAAGATCAACAAAGGGTTATTAAAAAACATAATAAAAAAGCAAAGGTAAATTATGAAAGAAAACTAGCCAAAAATGTAAAAACTGATAGCAAAAGCTTGTACAAGTATATAGAAGGAAAGAGAGTAGCTAAAGTAAATGTTGTCCCTTGCAGGATGAGACTGGGGAGTTAATAGTGGGGAATTCAGAAATGGCAAAGACGCTTAATCAATATTTTGTCTCAGTTTTCATGGTGGAGGACACTAGTGACATTCCAATAGTAACAGGTAGTGCAGAGGATATAGAAAAGGAGGAACTTAGAACGATCTCCATCACTAGAAAAAAAGTACTGAGCAAACTATTGGAATTAAAGGGTGACAAGTCCCCAGGATCTGATGGCCTACATCCCAGGGTCTTAAAGGAAGTGGCAGTGGAGACAGTGGATCCATTGGCTATAATATTCCAAAATTCCCTGGATTCTGGAAAGGTTCCAGTGGATTGGAAAAATGCTAATAAAACGCCCTTATTCAAAAAGGGTGGGGGGGGGGGGGATAGAAAGCAGGAAACTATAGACCAGTTAGTTTAATGTCTATGATTGGGAAATTGTGGGAATCCATTATTAAGGAAGTAGTAATGGGGCATTTAGAAATTCAAAATGTAATCCATCAGAGTCAGCATGGTTTTATGAAGAGTAAATCATGTTTGACTAATTTGCTAGAGTTCTTTGAAGATGTGACAAGCAAAGTGGATAATGGGGATCCTGTTGATGTAATATATCTGGACTTCCAGAAGGCCTTTGATAAGGGCTGCACAAAAGATTAATGCATAAGATAAGATCACATGGAGTTAGGGTTAATATATTAGCTTGGATAGTGGTTTGGCTAACCAACAGAAAGCAGAGAGTCAGGATAAATGGGTCTTTTTCTGGATGGCAAGCTGTAACTAGTAGAGTGCCACAGGGTTCGGTCCTTGGGCCCCAACTATTTACAATCTACGTTAATGACTTGGATTCAGGGATAGAAGGTACTATAGCTAAATTTGCAGATGACACCAAAATAGGTGGGAAAGTAAGTTGCAATGAAGAAATAAGAAATTTACAAATGGATATGGAAAGGTTAGGTGAATGGGCCAAAATTTGGCAGATGGAGTTTAAAGTGCATAAGTGTGAGGTTATCCATTTTGGTCAGAAGAATAAAAAGGCGACTTATTATTTAAATGGAGAGAAACTTCAGAATGCTTCAGTGCAGAGGGATCTGGGTGTCCTCGTGCATGAATCGCTAAAAGCTAGTATGCAGGTACAGCAGGTAATAAGGAAGGCAAATGGAGTTTTGGCATTTATTGCTAAGGAATAGAGTATAAAAATAGGGAAGTGTTGTTGCAACTGTACAAGGCATTGGTGAGACCATGCCTGGAGTACTGTGCACAGTTTGGTCCCCTTACTTGAAGAAGGGTGTAGTTGCATTGGAGGTAGTTCAGAGGAGGTTCACTAGGTTGGATCCAGAGATGTGGGGCTTGTCTTATGAGGAGAGATTGAGCAGGTTAGGCCTATACTCACTAGAGTTTAGAAGGATGAGTGGAGATCTAATTGAGGTATATAAGATGCTAAAGGGGATAGACAAAGTAGATGTGGAGCGGATGCTTCCCCTTGTGGGGCATTCTAGAATGAGAGGCCATTGTTTTGAGATAAGAGGTGGTAGGTTTAAGTCAGAGATAAGGAGGAATTACTTTTCTTAAAGGGTCGTGAATCTGTGGAATTCACTACCTCAGAGTGCAGTGGATGCCGGGACGCTGAATAAATTTAAGGAGGAGATGGACAGATTTTTAATTAGTAACAGGCTGAAAGGTTATGGGGAGAGGGCGGTAAATTGGAGTTGAGGCCAAAATGAGATCAGCCATGATTGTATTGAATGGCGGGGCAGGCTCGAGGGGCTGAATTGTCTACTCCTGCTCCTAGTACTTATGTTCTTATGTACATAGTGAGATGTGCAGAAATGCAGGTAAGCACCTGGTACATGGCACAAACAATTTACAGGACTCACTCATGATCCAAAATAAAGAGGAAGAGGACAACTTCAATGCTACCAGGCTCCCATTGATACTTAGCCAAGTGTGTTCTGCCAATGGAAAATATCAGGCAGGGGCACAAGGTTTATCTCCAGAGAACAGCAAATGGAAGACAAATGGTACGTTAGCCTTAATTGAAATGGGCGTGGATTATAAATCTGAATTTTCACGCAGATGGAGAGGCCCTCCAACTGAAAGAAAGAAGTTCAAAGAAATGAATCAAGCAGTCCCACCGACCTGTATCCGGCCCCACTATTTTCATGAGAGGAGGCGGAATGGGGGTTCTAAGTTGCATATCCGTGGTTCATGGAGACAACTACACAAGTTAAAGTGCAGCTTTTTCAGTCAGATCTGATTTTGCCTAATGTTTAAAACACCATATGCGCACTTTAGATCTGCTAGGAAAATATCTAAAGCTGCTGGAGTTCTTTGGAGAGGTAGGGTACCCTTTTGGATATGGTCCTAGGAAACCTTCAGGAGATCCCAGGTGTCCTTTGGGAGAGATAAGGTTCCCTTTTGGATTGTTAAAATTAGACATGAATGTGCTTTAAAAAGTGCATAAGGTCAGGGGGACTGTCAGCTCATTTGAACTGTCAAGAGAACTGTCAAGAGATTTGCCAATAGAGCTTTCAAGCTGTCAATGATTTACATCTCCTATCCTTTAAATATTTGAAACAAAACTGTCTGTACAGTTTTAAAGAATCAAATTAGTGCTTGCTATTTAACTCTGTTGCCTTAAGCTTGAGGTCTCTCATTATGGGATTAGTGCTACATGGCTGATTTCACAACCTTTCATTATCACAGTAGGGTGCCTGTCTGTTCGCTTTTTGACAACTCCAAGTACTTTTAAACTCGTTGAAGTGGGACTATGAATACAAAGGCTTGATTTTATAAGGGATTAAAGGAAGTTAAATGCCGTAAATGGATTTTTATCGCTGAGAATGTTTTATTTTGAAGATATGAATTCATCAATAAACACTTGTGAACTTTATTCAATCTCAACATGTCTCCTGAGGTCTGCCCGTGATGGATTCTGGATGGCTTGGCATGGTAGGTGTAAGGGAAAAGGGTGATGGGTGGGAGGCATGGATTGGTACTATGCTGGTATAGGGGCTTTAAAGGTCCTGGGTTAGGTACAAGGGCATAGGGACTCTAAAGGACCATGAAGGATGGTTAAAGGGACAAAGAGGGGCCTTGGGGGTTGGGTTGGAGGCATAGGTTGAAATGGGGGTAAAAGGCGCCATCAGATGAGGTGGGGGGCATAGGTTGATATGAATTGCCTTGGATGTGTCTTAGGGAGTGTGTGGGTGGGTTGGGGGGGGCGGGGGGGGCGGTGTGGGGTGGGGGGGGTGAGAGGGTGAGAGGGGTAAATGCTGTATTTTGTTAGATTCATTTTTTCATACCTTCAACAAAATGCCAGAGCACTGAAGCCAGCCTCTTTCCCAGCCTGCTTCCCCAGACTCCGAACTCTTTCCAGGGTTATTCGCCATGACTCCCACTTTCATCCATACCCCTGAACTGAAAACCCCAACTTCTAGGGCGTTTTTTTCCTGGGCTGTGTTTGCAGAATCAGGAATTGTCCCATCACCACGCTCCCAACCTGGGAGTGAAAAGAGTAAGGAAGTATTCCAGCAATTTACTAGGACTTTGGTGAGATCATACCTTGAGTACTGTGCCTTAGAGCGGATATAACTAAGGTTCACTAGATTGATTTCTAGGGTGAGATTGTTGTTTTGTGAGGATAGACACAGTAGAATGAGGCAATATCCTCTGGAGTTGAGATCAATGAGCAAAGATCTCACTGAAATGTATAAAATTCTTAGAAGGGTTAACAAAGTAGATGCTGTGAGGTTACTTGTCCAAGTGGGAGTGTTTAGAAATACCAGTCATGGTTTCAGTATAAGAGGTTGGCTATTTAGGACTGAAATGAGGAGAAGTCTTTTCACTTAGAGTGTTGTGAATCTTTGCAATTCTCCACCAGAAATGGCTGTGGTTTCTCAGTTGATGAATATATTCAAGGTTGGAATAGCTTTTTGGACATTAAGGGAATCAAAGGATATGGAGATAGATGAGGAAATTGGAGTTGTTGTTGAAGTTCATTCACAATCTTATTGAATGTGAAGCGGGTCTGATGGGGTGTATGGCCTATTCTTGCTCCTATTTCTTAATTTCAATGTTTTTAGGACAACAAAAATACACTGTCACAAGGGGAAGCATCAGAGCAAAAGAAAAACATCACTAGCTACATATAGATTGTTATGGTCCTCATAGAGATCAATAAATTTTAAAAAGATATTTGAAGATCCAGTGACTGTCTGAAAGGATCATATGCCAAGATTTCAAATGGTAAGACTTTTAACCTAACAAACAAACTAAAAGCAACAATGTCTAAACACTATTCAGTAGGAAACTGATACTCTAAAGTACAGTCAAGAAAGTCCCCACTTAGCTTTTAGCACAACCAAAAATCTCCCACTACAATTACACTTTACGTCCCTTAAGTGGACATTTTATTCTCCAGGAATCAGTCCAAAGTTATTAATTTCTGATAGCGGACTCCCTTTTTCTCTTTCCCAGATGGGTAATTTCTAACCCCAGGCTTTCATTGTGAGTGCTACTTTGGAGATTCCTTCCTTCTTTCCCAAGCTAGGCGAATTTTCCAGCCTTCTGTAAATCCTTATGAACTTGGTCTCTTCAATCTGATCGCGAGCTCCCATTTGCATTCTGCACGGTGACCAAAAGAGTCAGCATTTTCCCTGGTTCTGGTGCAGAACTGACTGCCTCTATTTCCTGCTCCCTGTCTCTTAGATGGCTGCAGATTGACTTGTCTCTGAGTTTCAGGGATATCTTAGAAAAGCCCCAACCCCATATTACAATGGTTTTAAATAGGCACTTCCTTTCCTAAGGCCCAACTCCATGGCAACGTGAATCACCTAGGCCTTCTATTCAGTTGAGAAATTAGCTATCCTCGAGACTCCTAGGCTCCATTCTACCTTAGAATTAAACAGGCAGTTTGAAGTATAACTGTTTATAAAGCCTGACATTCTTAATACCTCCCTGTGAGACTTGGACACTATAAGTACAGCCACTCTTGCCACTGTCTACAGTGTAAACATCTTACACTTTTCTCCCAGTAAATGAACCTGGGTCCCCCTTTAATCTTTAGGACAATCATGTTACCCAGGCTTGTTGTCGGGCAGAATTCAGAACAGGTCCATTTTACCTTAAATTAAAGAGGCAGTGCCAAAACGTAACAACCTGAAAAACTTCATATTTGTGGCAAGATCACTTGTGAAATTTGGTTGCACTTTATTTTAATTGTTTGCAGTTTTCTTGGAAGCTAGAGGAAATGTCTCACTGAGAAAACCATGCTAGCTATGGCAGGTTTTCTCCAAAATTACTAGAATCCTTGAGCCTGGATCTGTGCATAGCGGTGTGTGGACTAGCACAGATGTGAAAAGCCTTTGCTATGAACTAACATGGGCTGCATTCTTGTGTCTCTTCCAAATAGCACACACAAAAAAAGGGTGATCCCTATAGTAGTCTGTTTCCAGAATTTTAGTTGCAGCAAAGGAGGTCTTACTGATAATTGGACTGAAGCATTCAAGAGAATAGTAGCATGCATTCACAGATAAAGTTCACCTTCATCAAGGCTGGAGTTCAAAAACAGCAGTTGGGTACCCAGTTTAATGATGATTTCCTGGCATCTGTCTTCACCAGTCTTATTTTTTGTTTCAATGATGCGCACGGGCCATCAGCATTGTGGCTGAGATAACTTTATTGAGAACACATTTTCCTAACATGAACACATATCTGCAGTAACTGAATTCTATCAATACAGGCTCCTACATGTGCAATTAGACCTTCAACTCCCAGGTCAGGTAGCCCTATCTCTAGTGCAGAGTACCATATAGTGTCTAATACTGGAGTCTACAACCACAATCAACTATTATCTTGAAATTTCCCCTTTTTTAAAAAAAAAACTTTTATACAACTCAAGTACACAAAGTCTCTTATCTATTCTTTCTCACTCTGTTTTAATCAGTCTGTTTTGTCTTTTACTCATCTCTGTATCTCTGTGGTCTTTTTCACAATTTTTCCACTGGATGTTCTGAACGGTGACAGAGGTGATTTTGTAGGACAAGGGTCCTTCTTCAGCTCTGTGTCACTATCGACCCTTGGATAGTTCCCCGGACTCTCAGGCTTTGTCTGATTATCTGTTGCTTCACTGGTGCATTCTGGTTTTTGATCTTCAGCTACACTTTCTGGTTCAGAGCAGGGTCGCATTTCATTTGTTTTCTGTAAGAATTTCCGGTTTCTCCAGTACTGTTGTCCGTTTGGAGTCTGCACTACGTAAGACCTTGGTTCTCCTGTGATTCTTGTGACGGCAGCGGGATTCCAGATCCCTTCATGCTGAATCCTCACTGTCTCTCCCATGTTCAGATCAGACAGAGGTCGGGCGCCTCGATCAAAGTACTGTTTCTGTTTCTGCTGTCTCAGTTTGAACAGGTCCTGCATGTTGCAGCTCACTGGCTGTGGAAATAACAGCGAGGGTGCAATCCGAAGCTTGGTTCTTAGTCTTCTCCCCATCAGGAGCTGTGCTGCGATGATTCAATGTCCTCTGATGGAGTATCCCTGGAATCCAGCAGAGCCAGGAAGGGGTCTCTTCCATCCGCCTTTGCCTTCTTCAACAGGGGTTTTAAAGTCTGCATGGTACGTCCCACCATTCTGTTGGATTGTGGATATTTGGGATGTAATGTGGCAAAACTCCCGGTACTGTGCAAGTTTGCGAAACTCAGTGCCTGAGAATTGTGGAACGTAACCTGAGATGAGCACTTCAGGAATGCAGTGGCGAGCAAAGAACTGATTTTAAATGATTTGTTACAGTGATCCTCTTACTACCATCTCTCAGCTAGTCGGTGCTCACTGTTGTCAAATGTGAACAAGTCCACTCCAATTTTCTGACAGGGCCTTCTGGAACACTGGCCAGAATTTTGAGGTCATCAGGCGGGCGCGGTGGGTGAGCCCAGGAGCGGCTGGGAGGCAGCCCACTGCCTGTGATCGGCCCTCGACCGCGATTTCACGCTAGCTGGCCAGTTAACGGCATGAAAGGCGCGCTGAAAGGCTCAGCGCTGCTGGGACAGGGGCAGGAAAAGGACGAGCGCTGAAGTCAGCGTGGGCGCAGGGAGCATGCAATGAAAGTTCCCTGAAGGCAGAGAGTTGCCTGAGGGAGCTGAAGAATTTAAAACCATCAAATGAGGATTTAAAAATGCCCATAGAAAAAAATGTCCACACATCAGACTCACTCATCTAAACATATAGATTATAAAAATTCTGTCCAAACATTCTTATTTATTTTTAAATTAATATTGGAAACCTCATCATGAACTCCGATGTGTGGATCAGCTAGTTTGCACTTTTCAGTTTTCTCAGGATGGCGTCATTCTCGGTCACTTCCCTGATCTCATCCAGTTTGGTTATGGCCACAGGTAAGTTCTTTGTCAGTGTGTGAACCTGTGCTTCCATTTTTTTATCCTCTTCCTCTGTGATGGGTAGGTAAGCATGTGACAGAATGTCTGTGATGTACATTTCCTTGCCCAGTTTGTATTTAACTCTGACCTGGTACTTCTGCAGACACATCAGTAACCTTTGGATTCTTGGTGGTGCGCAGTTCAGGGGTTTTTTAAATATAGCTTCCAAAGGCTTACGATCAGACTCTCCCTCCATGTCTTTGCCGTAGACAAACTGGTGGAAGCCTTCTGGGCCAAACACAATTGCTAGCATTTCTTTCTCTATTTGGGCAGACCACCACTATATTTCAGTCACTGCCTTCGAAGGGTACCCCACTGGTGCCTCATTTTGCAAGAGGACAGCTCCCAGGCTAGTCTTTGAAGCGTCAAGTGAGATCTTGACTGGCTGACTGACATTGTAATACAGGCTTCAGTCCCTCACTTGTGACCACATGTCCCAAGTACTTTATTTCATGACAACCTATTTTGCTCTTTTCCTTCTTCAACCTGAGGTTCCTTTCTCTACATCTGGCCAACACCTTCCTCAGTCTATGTTTGTGTTCTCCCCAGACCAGCACATCATCGATATGGGTTTCCACGCCCTCTAACCCTTCAAACAGCTGCTTCACTGTTCTGTGGAACACCTCCAACGCTGAATTAATACCAAAAGGTAAGCATAACAACCTGTATTGCCCATATAGCGTGTTGAAGGTACAGATATAGGAGCTGCGTTCATCCAGCTTGACCTGCCAGAAACCTGAACTCACATCCAAGACTGAATAGTATTTAACATTAGTTAGCTTACATGTGATCTCTTTTACTGTGGGCAGCTGGTAATGCTCTCTTTGCACTGCCTGGTTTAAGTCTCCTGGAATCCAGGCAGACCCGCAGATTCCCACCTGATTTTTCTACAATTACTATTGGATTAACCCACTTTGTCGGTTCTTCAATTTTCTTGATGATGTGAAGTTTCTCCATTCTGACTAACTCTGCTTTCAGTCAGTCTCTCAGCATTACTGGTATTTTCCTGGGTGGGTGTATTTTGGGTTTCACAGTTTCGTCAATCTCCATGGCATGTTCTCCTTTTAGGCAGCCAATCCCCTGGAACACATCTTTATTCTCACTCAGGCTGTCATCAGTGGTGACAGTCATTATTTTCTTGATTGGCTTCAGATTTTCACAAGCTTTGATTCCAAGAATGGGTTTTGCATCAGTTTTCACCACTATTAATGGAAGTGCTTGAGACTGTTTTTTGTAGTTCACTTTAAGTGTGCATTTGCCTTCTACTGCAGTTTCTTTCACCTGCTTAAGTAGACAGCTTCACTTTTGTCTTAGTTAGCTGTTCTTCTTTGGTTATCTTACGATACAGGCTTATGGGAATGACATTTGCTTGTACACCTGTATCAAGCTTGAAATTCACCATCAGGTTGGCAATTTTTAAATCAACCTTCCATTCATCTTCTTTGGAAGTTCTTTGCAGTTGTTACTGCACCAACAAAAAGTTCGTTTTCAGTGTCTGTGTCATCATCTGCAATAGAGTGCACTTTCTTCGACTTGCACATCTTAGCGAAGTGATTTAGTTTACCACAGTTCTTACCCTGCTTTCCGTGGGCTGGACAACTACATGATAAATGGTCTGTTCCGCATCAGCTGCATTTAATGTTTTAATAGCAGTTTTGTTCATTTTAAGCTCAGCCTGTCCATTTGTTCTTTCCCGGGGCTGTTTCTGCTTAACTACATCTAACTGCTTGACCGTGCGTGGCTCATCATCATTTGTCATCTGTTTAATCTGGAATTTTGTTGTCTCTGCTGGTCTGCAGATGTTTATTGCTTTCTCCAGCTTGAGATCAACTTCTCTCAAAAGCCTTTCTCTCAGAGAGTCATTTACGATTCTGCAAGTTATTCTATTTCAGATGAGTGATTCGTCAAGCTCTCGAAATTCACATGACTTAGCTCATTTTCTCAGCTCAGTTACATACTGACTATTGTCACTGCCTTGCATGTACATAAAAATAATCAGTATCTTTCATACATGATGTTTTTCTTAGGGCTGCAGTAGGCTTCGAATTTTTCCATTATTTCTTTCAAGTCATTTTGTTTCTCAACACTTTCAAACTTGACTATATTATAGACTTTGAGATATCCTTTCCCTGCTTTGTGAAGGAAGATGGAAGACTGTACCTGAGGGTCTTTTTTATCACTGCCTGTCGCTATGAGATACAGCTCAAATTTCTGTCAGAACCTCCTCCAGTTTTGGGATGAGATTTTCCTCAAAACTGAGCTCCGTCAGTGGTTTCAGAACCTCCACTGTTGCGCTTAGTTTACTTTTGACACCATGGGCAGAATTCTCCCTTTGGCGAGCGGGGGCAGGGTCCGCTCACCGACGTGTAAAATGACGCATGGTGACATTGGGCGGGCATCCCGAAGTCACCGCACGTCATTTAGATTTTCAGTTCTGCGGGCACGTCGCCAAGTCGGTTGCTCGCCCACCAAACTGTCAAAGGCCTATTAAGGCCTATTGAAAAGTAATTAAAACAGTTAAAGTTGCTGTCTGTCCAACCTTAACGTTGATGGGCAGGCAAAGAGCCCAGGCGGCCTTCGCATATTTCATGGAACCTCATCCACGGGCGGGATGAGGTTTCAGGAAGTGTTTAAAAATTCAATAAAAGTTTTAATGAAAATTCAGTGACATGTGACAGCTCATGTGACACCGTCACATGGGGGGATATGTTTTAAATTCCTTTATTTCAAAGTTTTAAATTTAAACCAATCTCCCTGAGGCACAGAGGGAAATCTCCTCAGGGAGATTTCTGCGCTCTTTCACGCGCATGCACGGAACACTGCAGGCTCCAACTCAGGGAAATCCCACCCCCCCCCCCCACCTCCACCCGCACAGGGAGCGCTCAGCGCTTCCGGGCGGGCGTCACACTGGGCAGGCCTTAATTGGCTCGCCCACTTAAAATGGCGGCGCGCAACCGGTTGGCGGCACCGATTGGGCTCGTGCCCACCCCTGCTCAACACCCCCCCCGCCCCCTCCGATGGGGAAATTTCTGACGCATGTCTTGTTTTTTGGTTTCAGTGATGCACACAGGCCATCAACATTGTAGCTGAGATAACTTCGTTGATGGCACATTTTCCTAACACGAACACGTATCTGCAATAACTGAACTATATCAAGAAAGGCTCCAGCATCAGCTATCTGACCTTCAACCTCCAGGTCAGGTGACCTCATGTCTAATACAAAGTACCGTATAGTATCTAATACTGGAGTCCACTAGCACAATCAACTATTATCATGACAATCGCCTGTCCCTTATCTCTCATTCTATATGAACAGAATGAGCTTAAAGTTCTGGTATGATAGCCAAGTGGTTATGGTACTGGGCTTGTAACCCCAAGATCACCCAAGATCAAGAGTTCAAATCTCACCATGGCAAATTATGAAACAATGTAATTTCATCTGGGCAGGGAAAAGATCCAGAATGAGCTTAAGGTGATCAGAACTTGCAGGACAACTTGCATTTAAATGGTACTCTTAATGTTTTAAGATGTCCACAAGGTGATGCCAGGAGTGTTACCCAACAAAATTTGACACCAAGCCACATAAGGAGATAATGGGATAGGTTACCAGCAGCTTGGTTTTAAGGAAAATCTCAAAGGAGGAGACAGGGTTAGAGAGAGGGAGAGGTTTATGGAGGGAATGAACATTTTATATGCAAGTGAATTTAATCATTATAATATTAGAATGATGCTCTGGCTTATTTGTGTGGAAGCAGCTGAGAGAGGAGTTCAAATCCCAAACAGCAGCTGGAGTATTTAAATTCAGCAAGTTAAATAAATCTGGAATAAAAAAACGAGTGTCAGTGATGGTCACCATGAAGCTACTGGATTGTTGTTGTAAAAGAAAGATCCAGTTCACTAATGTCCTTTAAGGAAAGGAATCTACCATCCTTACCCAGTCTGGCCAAGAGACGAAACCAGAGCCACAGCAATGTGGTCGACTGCTAACTGCTTTCTGAACGGCTCAGCACAGTTGTATTAAGCCACAATGAAAAAGGCGAATGAGGACAGATCCAGCAGCTCAAAACTGGGCATCCAAGAGATACCATGGGTCACCAGCAGAAGCATTGTATTCCACCCTGCTCTGTAACCTCATAATGGCATGTTCCTCACTCTACCATTGCCATTAAGCTAGGAGACCAACCTTGAATCAATAAGCATAAAACTATAGGCTAACACTCCAGTGAGGTATGGCCAAGCAGCTGTCATTTGGATGTGATGTTAAACCGAGGCCCTGCCTCTGCTTTCATGGACATAAAAGCTCCTGTGCCACTGTTTTGAAGATCAACAGGGGAATTATACCTGGTGTCCAAACCAACTTTTATCCCTCAATCAACTTCATAAACAATAGATTATCTGGTCATTATCATAGTGCTGCAACTGGGAGCTTGTTTTGTGCAAATTGGCTGTTGCAGTTCCTACATTACAACTGTGACTCCACTTCAAAAGTACTTCACTGGTTGTAAAATGCTTTGGGGGTCATGCCCAGGAGGTTGTCATAGGCGCTACACGAATGCAAGTTTTTTTTTCACAGCCAAGTGGCTTGGACAACCGTGATCTTAAATTTTGATGCGGTTTCTCTCTACTGCATGATCAACACCAGGGTGGCCAACCATCCCTTATTTTACAGGAGCATTTGAGGCCACTGTCCCATGTCTTGGGCAGAATGCTGCCAGGATGCTCTTTATCCCATAATTCAATCCTTTAAATTTCACACCCGCTCTCCTCCAGTTTGCATGCTCTGACAACCCTGGCAGCACCCACCCCAACTCCCCTGCTCTCATTTTCATCCTTCTAATAAATAAGTGCATTCTTGCAGATGTCATTAAAAAATAGTGACACAGGCTAACAAACCGTTGAATAAAAAAACAAATCAGTGGAGTTCATTTCTAGAGAAATAGAGTTGAAAAGCAGTGAAGTTACTCTAAACTGGCACAGAACCTCACTCAAATCACACTTGGAGCAATGTGCATGGTTCTGCTCTCCAAAATATGAACAAAAGGATATACGGGCACTGGAGAATTTACAAATAGGATTGACAAGGTTGATGAAGTATCATCATAAACAGTCCTAGAGTGTGTTTAACAAACACTACTGAAAACAATGCATACAGGAACTTCCAAACATGTGTTAACTATGTACAACTACGTACAGGGGAGGCGGTGGCATTGTGGTAATGTCACTGCACTAGCAATCCAGAAGGCCCAAGATAATACTCTGGGGTCATGTGTTCAAATCCCACCATGACAGCTAGTAGAAATTAAATTAATAAATAAAAACCTGGAATTCAAAGCTAATCTCAGTGATAGTGACCATGAAGCCATTGTCAATTGTCATAAAAAATCCACCTGGTTCACTAATGCCCCTTAAGGAAAGAAAATCTGCTGTCCTTACCTGCTCTGGCCTACACATGACTGTGGACCTACAGCCCTCTGAAATGGCCTAGCAAAATACTCAGTTGTATCAAAACATCTACAAAGTTGCAAAAAGGAATGAAATCAGATGGACCACCAGGCATTGACCATTGACCTAGACACCAGAAAAGATAGCTGTGAATGTGACCCTGCAAACATCTCCTTACTAACAACTGGGAGCTCCTGCCATAAGCAGGAGAGCTGTTCCACAGATTTGCTAAGCAACAGCCTGACAAATTCCAGAATCATGCCCTACAATGCCCCAGATACCACTAGCACCATCCCTGGATATGGTCTGTCCCACTGGCAGAACAGACCCACCAGAAGTGGTGGTTCAATGATATACAACTAGAAGGGAGTTGTCTGGGAGCCCTCAACATTGACTCTGAACCCCATGAATTCTCATGGCATTAGGTGAAACTTTGCAAGGAAGATTGATTATCATCTACCACATCCCCCTTCAGCTGATTAATCAGTACTCCTCTGTGTTGAACACCACTTGGAAGAAGCACTGAGCATTGCAAGGACACAGAATGTACTCTGGGTGGGTGACTTCAATGTCCATCACCAAGAGTGGCTTGGTAGCACAACTACTCACTGAGCTGGCCAGGTCCTAAATGACATAGCTGCTAGACTGGGTCTTCAGCAGGTGGTGAGGGAACCAACAAGAGGGAAAAACCTACCTGACCTCATCCTCACCAACCTGCCTGTCTGCTGGAGATGCATCTGTCCATGACAGTATTGGTAGGGATGACCACTGCACAGTCTTTATGGGGTCAAGGTACTATTTTCACATTGAGGATACCCTCCATCATGTTGCATGGGTCTACCACCATGCTAAATGCGATAGCTTTTGAACAGATCTCGCACCTCAAAACTGGGCGTCCATGAGTCACTGTGGGCAATCAGCAGCAACAGGTAATTCAAACACAATCTGTAGCCTCATGCCCCAGCACATCCCCCACTCTACCATTACCAGCAAGCCAGAGGATCAACTCTGGTTCAATGAAGAGTGCAGGACAGGAGAAGCACCAGGTATACCTAAAAAATGAAGTGTCAACCTTGTGAAGCTACAACACAGACTACTTGCGTACCAAATGAGCAGCATGCAATAGATGGGCTAAATGATCCCACAACCAATGGATCAGATCTAGTCCCTGCAATCCTGTCACATCCAGTCGTGAATAGTGGTGGACAATTAAATAATAACTTGAGGAGGAGGCTCCACAAATATCCCCACCCTCAATGATGGGAGAGCCCAGCATATTAGTGACTGGAAGCCAGTGTCCTGTAACATACCACAGGGATCTGTGCTGGGTCCTCTATTATTTGTCATTTATATAAATGACATAGATGACTATGTGGGGGTTAGGATTAGTAAGTTTGCGGATGACACAAAGATTGACCAGGTGGTTAACAGTGAGGCTGAGTGTCTTGGGCTACAGGAAGACATAGACGGGATGGTCAAATGGACAGATAAGTGGCAGATGGAATTTAACCCTGAAAAGTGTGAGGTGATACACTTTGGAAGGTATAATTTTACAAGGTAGTATTCAATGAACAGCATGACACTGGGAAGTTCTGAGGGACAGAGGGACCTTGGCGTGTGTGTCCATAGGTCTTTGAAACCAGAGGGGCATGTTAGTGGGGTGGTGAAAAAGGCATATGGGACACTTGCCTTTATCAATCGAAGCATAGCTTATAAAAATAGGGAGATCATGTTGGAATTGTATAGAACCTTGGTGAGGCCACAGCTGGAGTACTGTGTGCAGTTCTGGTCGCCACATTATAGGAAGGATGTGATTGCACTGGAGCGGGTGCAGAGGAGATTCGCCAGGACATTGCCTGGAATGAAACATTTAAGTTATGAAGAGAGATTGGATAGACTTGAGTTGTTTTCATTGGAGCAGAGAACACTGAGGGGTGACCTGATCGAGGTGTATAAGATTATGAGGGGCATGGACAGGGTGGATAGGGAGCAGCTGTTCCCCTTAGTTGAAGGGTCAGTCACAAGGGGACATAAGTTCAAGGTGAGGGGCAGGAGGTTTAGGGGGGATGTGAGGAAAAACTTTTTTACCCAGAGGGTAGTGATGTTCTGGAATGCGCTGCCTGGGAGGGTGGTGGAGGCGGGTTGCCTCACATCCTTTAAAAAGTACCTGGATGAGCACTTGGCACCTCATAACATTCAAGGCTATGGGCCAAGTGCTGGTAAATGGGATTAGGTAGGTAGGTCAGGTGTTTCTCACGTGTTGGTGCAGACTCGATGGGCCGAAGGGACTCTTCTGCACTCTGTGATTCTGTGATTCTGTGATATTAGGGCAAAAGACAAGATTGATGCATTTGTAGCCATCTTCAGCTAAAAGTGTGGAAGATCCATCTCAGCCTCCTTCTGAAGTCCCAGCATCACAGAAGCCAATCTTCAGTCAATTCAGTTCACTCTATGTGATATCATGAGACAGTTGAAGGCACTGGATATGACAACGTTCCGGCAATAGTGCTAAAGACTTGAGCTCCACAACTTGCTCCATCCCCAGCCAAGCTGTTCAAGTACAGCTGCAACACTGGCTGCTATCCGGCAATATGGAAAATTGCCCTCGTATGTCCTGTCCACAAAAAACAGGACAAATATAACCCAGCCAATTATCAGTTTACTCGTGATCATTGGCAAAGTGATGGAAGGGGTCATCGACAGTGCTATCAAGCTCACTTACTCAGCAAAACCTGCTCACTGACGTTTAGCTTTGGTTCTGCTGGAGCCTCTTGACTCCTGACCTCATTACAGCCTTGGCCCAAACATGGACAAATGAGCTGAACTCGAGAAGTGAGGTGAGAGTGACTGCTCTTGACATCAGGGCAGCATTTAACCAAGTGTGGCATGAAGGAGCCTGTGTAAAACTTGTGTCAATGGGAATCGGGGGAAAACTCTCCTAGCACAAAGGAATATGGCTGTGGTTGTTGAGGTCAATCATCTCAGTCCCAGGACATCGCTGCAGGAGTTCCTCAGGGTAGTGTCCAAGGTGCAACCATCTTCAGCTGCTTCATCAATGATCTTCCCTCCATCATAAGGTCAGAAGTGGGGATGTTCGCTGATGATTGCACAATGTTCAGCAACATTCTCGAATCCTCAGATGCTGAAGCAGCCCATGTCCATATGCAGCAAGACTTGGACAATATTCAGACTTGGGCTGATAATTGCCAAGAAACATGCACAAGGTGCCAGGCAATGACCATCTCCAACAAGAGAGAACCTAACTACCTCCCTTTGATATTCAATGGCATCGCCATTGCTGAGACCCTCGCTATCAACATCCTGAAGGATGTTTTCATGCCGCAACAGGAGCACTGCTTGCTGGTACCTTCATTGTGTCAGTGGTCTGACTCCACAAAGGTTCTCTATTACCCCTGTTAAAACTCGGTTCTTCTGTAGTTCAACCTGTCTCGCCAGTTGAACTGTCTTGGATAATATTAGATCTTCTCTGGACTGTAAAAAAATCAGATAGGGCTTCATCAAGCACACCCACTGCAATGCAGTCTTGGATGAGTTCATCCTTTCATGGCCCATATTCACAACCAGCGGCCAAACGATACTAGGTCATTAATCAAAAAATCAATACTTTTCCTGAATGCACCTGTTAAATATCCCCTGGTCTATAATAATGTTCCTCTTAAGACTGAAATATAAATCTAAAGCCTTAATGACCTCCTTATGGGTCATTGTGCCCTCATTAACACCTAGTCTTGTTAAAATGTCATGTGTGCTGCTGATAATGGAATAGAGGAGCATACTAACCTGCTCTTTATCAGGCTTCTGTGCTAACCTTGAAGCAGTCCTATACCTGCTGAATCTCCGATGCCAATTTTGCCTGTATGGAGCCTTCCGCATGGTCAAAGAAGTCAGGTGGAGGCAATTGTTTTCTGTGATTGTTTATTACGTTAATCAACTGTCTTGGGACTCTGTTGGCATTTTTCCTTCTGATTTGTTGCTGCAGTCATTCCCTCATTACATTATTTTTGCTGGGTTTCACTTTCCCACCACCGGCAGTTTTGTCGGGGATCCTTGCCACCATGAGGTATCATCATTAATGATCCCAGGGGTGTGTTTAACAGAGACTACCAGGAGCAAGGAGCTTCCAATAGCTATGTAAAGATACTTACAGGGATAGATAAGCATCGGGCTCCTAGCCAGAAGAATCTATCTCTGCGTTCCAGTGACACATGATCTAGCATCACCAATGATGTATTAGCTATTAGCATAATACCTATTAATCCTTTATGCTACAGTTGATTACAGGACTGAGAGGATATACTTACCAGGAGTAGTTAAACAGATTAGGGCTCCTTTTTCCAGAAAAGAAATGCTCAGTGGTGACCTGATAGGAACTTTGAAGATTAAGAAGAAAGTTTGAGAGGGTAAACGTAGAAAGGATATTTACATTTATTGGGGAGACCAAACTTAGGGGCCATAAATATAATGTTATCACTATAATGAGGAGCAACAAATGAGACAAAATACAAGATAAATCTGACAGGGAACTTAAGAGAAATGTCTTTACCCACAGAATGGTGAAAATATGGAACTCACTACTAAGGAGTAATTGAAAACTCCAGATGTATTTTTAAGGGGAAGCAATAAGTGTGTGAGGGAGAAAGGAACAGAATCTGTTAATGGGTGAAGTGAAGAGTGGAACTGATGTGGAAAGAATAAATGCAACATTATTATGTTGGGCTGAATGGTATGTTTCTGTGCTGTTGATGCAAAGTATTTTTACATAATAACTTTATGACTTGGTTCCAGTACATGTTAATCTATTACTAATCATATGAATACATGGTTAACAAGGGCTTGTTTTTTAGTGCAGTTTGATCTCCACAGGTAGGAATATATCCACTGAATTACAGCAACATTAGCACAAACATTAACACATAATCATTCTGTAATTTATTGCATATTTTCCCTGCTACTGCAGTGCACAACTTACTCTGGGACCTAGAACATCTTCAGAGCTATTAAAAAAATCCTTCCCATGACTGACTAGCCAGAGGTGCATCATTTCAAGCTGGAACTAATGTTGACAGTCTTTGCCCCTTGAAAGTTTTTAAACGTCATCCATTAAGAAAAACTCAAACCCTCAAATTGAGTAATCAAATTACTCAAATTGGGAATCCATTAGCCTAACTCTGAAACTACCGAGCCACCTTTGTTTTGAAGATCCATCTATAGCTGTGAAAATTGAACCTTGTTGCATTCAGCTCACAAACACCAATATCCCACATCCAAATCACACCTGAAAGACCTCTGAACTTATATTGGGTCAGTCCATTTTTCAGGTGCCCCTGGCAGCCATCTAATACCCTAAACTAGGTGCTAGGGAGCTGGAGGCAGGCCTTCTGTATTCAGGATTCTCCAGCCTCAGTGGGCACCAGCAAATGGTAAGCTTATTTTTAAAATAAACATTTAAAAAGGATCCTGTGAAGCTAGACATTCTCCCCAAATCTTACAGTATTGGGACTAAGGCCCCTCATGCATTGTTGCCCCAATTCTTCTTCTGAAGCTTTTCTTCAGGCATTGCTGATGAGGCAAGCAACCTGAAATACATCTTTTTGAAATGGTCAGTGTGGTAAGCTGAGGTGTAATACACCTTTAAGAGAATGTGAGCAGATTGATCACGTGACTGTAAGACCCAATAGCTCTGTAGCGCAGGCTACCATGTTAATGTTAGTCTAGAGTAGGGTCTGGCTGGAGAAGCACACATCATGTTATTGCTCTGCTGTTTGTGTAAATAAACAGTATGGTCTTCATTTCATATTGAGCTCTGTGTCTGCAACATATTGTAATCGACTCGCCTGCCGACAGATAAGTGTACAACTGGTTCACGAGCAAAGCGACCCCACAGTAAAACATAACAGTCAAATAAAGTCATGGATGTCTGAGGAACACTCCAGGCTGAGGTACACACCCATTTCAGGCCCCAAAACATGCCTAAAGGAAGTTTCCACCCAACATCTTTTATATACATATAAAAAAAGTAAGTTTTTCTTCTGAAAAAGTTCTTCCTTAAATTATCCTCGGTTTTTCAAACTGTCATTGACAACTTTAACTGGCCCTCCGACACTCAGTTGGGTTCAATTATGTTGAATCAGGACTTGCCTCAAATTGAGGCAACAACTCCATATGCGTTTGTGAGTGCAAAGAGTCTTAAGATCATGTTTATTCCAAATCCTTCCATAATAAACATCACTTTGAGGGAATGCAGAGGTTAACAAAGCACAAATATATTATGGGTGAAGGACTTCGGACATACGTTACCAAGAAAAGCTCGGTAGTACCACCAGTGATAGAACTAAATCCACCGGGTGGAGATGGAGCAGCAGCATCCCTGAAAATCGCGGGTGAAAACTTATTGACCCATTCCAACCCCTGGTTCACATGAGGCCTGCCTGAAAGAAGGCTATCACCGGGTGACCAGGGCAGCCATCTGTTTCAGGCATTAAGCCCTTTTAATATGGATGTTGGGATTTAATGATATATACAGGACCTTGCTTGGCATTTTGGGAGTCAACTAGCTGGAATGTGCACTGTGGGCATTCTACCAGTTTTGTCCAGCGATTTAGCTGAAAAGGATCAAAATCCGTAAGTTTATAAAGATAATTTATATAGATTTTTCTTTTCCCACCTATTTCCATTATTTTTTAATGTATTTCCACCCATTGTTTATCTGTACCTTTTAGCCCTTTTAGTATTCCTTCACCCCACCCCCACTAGAGCTATCTGTACCTTGTCTGTCCTGCTTTCTACTCTTAATTAGCACATTCCTTTAGATAATATCTCCACCTTCAACACCTTTTTGTCCTTTTGCCTGTGACACCTTTTGGTTATCTCCACCTATTACTGGCTGCTTGTCCCAACAACTCCCCCCTCCCCACTTAAACCAGCTTATATTTCACCCCTTTCCTATTTTTACTTAGTTCTGTTGAAGGGTAATGAGGACTCGAAATGTCAACTGTGCTCTCCTCCGCCGATGCTGCCAGACCTGCTGAGATTTTCCAGGTATTTCTGGTTCCGTTTTTATTTTGGATTTCCAGCATCCGATGTTTTTTGCTTTTATCTCTGTGATTAATTCACTGCCACTTCTCTTCAAGAAATGCCTACCTTGAAGAAATTTTGTTCTACTCTCCGTCAGGATTTTCGTATCTCTCTTTCGCCTTGTTCATCTTCATTGCTTTCCATTTCCCTCCTGGTGTTTGACAAGGTGTTTACTAAAACCCGCTTTCACAGCCATATCTCCTTTCTCAGTGACCGTCTCCGTCTCTGACTTACCTGATGTGGATTTCAACTGAAATTCCATCCCTCATGTTTCGAACCCACCCAGGATTACAGGTATCTCCGGGACATACGAAGTTCCTCGGACCACTGTTCCTGTTGCATTCTGAGATCAACACTCAGTGCTATGCGCCGCCATATAAACACACTCGACCTCTCCCCCCAGCAGCACCGCCGCATCCTTTTTCAAAGTTGCACGTGCCTCCAGTTTCATTTTATTCTTCGTCTCATCCGACGCCTCAACAAGAAACTTTTTCTCTTTTTCTCAAGTGCTAAGGAACGCAAGATCCAACAACTTATCGACACCAACACCCATCTAGGACCCTCCACCCCTGCCTGTCCCTCCGTCCCCACCTCATCTTCCAATCCCAACCCCAGCCGTGTATTCACTATACCCCCTGACCTTCCCCTCTCCAACACTGAACATTCAGTGCTCAGCAAAGGACTTAGTTTCATACCCTTATGCCCTCACCTTAATGAATTTAGGGCTCGGCACGGTGCTGAACTCTTCTTCCGCCACCTTTGTCTCCGTGCTCACTTCTTTGGGCAGGAATCCTCTCCCCGTTCAACGGATCCTTTTACCCAGCTCCAATATTCTCCCTCCACCTGGACCCCTCCCTCTGGATTCTTACCTTCTCTTGATCTTTTCATTGAGAACTGTCGGCGTGACATTAGTCGTCTCAATTTCTCTGCTCCTCTCACCCATTCTAACCTGTCTCTCTCTGAACTTACTGCACTCCGTTCTCTCAGGTCCAACCCTAACATTGTCATCAAACCCACTGACAAGGGTGGTGCTGTTGTTGTCTGGCGCACTGACCTCTACCTCGTAGAGGCTGAGCGTCAACTCGCAGACACTTCCTCCTACCTCTCCCTGGACTATGATCCCACCACTGAACATCAAGCCATTGTTTCCAGGACTGTCACTGACCTCATCTCCTCTGGAGATCTTCCTTCCACAGCTTCCAACCTGAAAATCGCCCAACCTCGGACGGCCCGCTTCTACCTCCTACCCAAAATCCACAAACAGGACTGTCCCGGCAGACCGATCGTGTCAGCCTGTTCCTGCCCCATGGAACTCATTTCTCGTTATCTTGACTCCCTTCTCTCTCCCCTTGTCCAGTCCCTTCCCACCTACATCCGTGATTCCTCTGACACCTTATGTCACATCAACAATTTCCAGTTCCCTGGCCCCAACTGCCTCCTCTTCACCATGGACGTCCAATCCCTCTACACCTCCATCCCCCACCAGGATGGTCTCAGGGCCCTTAGCTTCTTCCTCGAACGGAGGCCCGAATAATCCCCATCCACCACTACTCTCCTCCGTCTGGCTGAACTTGTTCTCACACTGAACAATTTCTCCTTTAGCTCCTCTCACTTCCTCCAAATAAAAGGTGTGGCTATGGGTACCCGCATGGGCCCCAGCTATGCCTGTCCCTTTATGGGGTATGTGGAACATTCCTTGTTCCAGTTGTACTCCGGCCCCCTCCCACAACTCTTTCTCTGGTACATCGATGATTACTTTGGTGCTGCTTCATGCTCTCGACGGGACTTGGAAAAATTTATTAACTTTGCTTCCAATCTCCACCCCTCCATCATTTTCACATGGTCCATCTCTGACACTTCTCTTCCCTTCCTTGAACCCTCTGTCTCAATTTCTGGTAATAGACAGTCCACCGATATCCATTACAAGCCTACCGACTCCCACAGCTACCTCGTCTACAGCTCCTCACACCCTGCTTCTTGTAAGGACTCCATCCCATTCTCTCAGTTCCTTCGCCTCCATCGCATCTATTCTGATGATGCCACTTTCAAAAACAGTTCCTCTGACATGTCTTCCTTCTTCCTTAACTGAGGTTTTCCACCCACGGTGGTTGACAGGGCCCTCAACCGTGTCCTGCCCATTCCCTTATGCCTTCTCCTCCCTCCCAGAAACATGATAGGGTTCCCCCTGTCCTCATTTATCACCCCACCAGCCTCCGCATTCAAAGGATCATCCTCCGCCATTTCCGCCAACTCCAGCCAGTTTGATGCCACCATCAGACACATCTTCCCTTCACCCCCCCAGCAGCGTTCCATAGGGATCGTTCCCTCCGTGACACCCTGGTCCACTCCTCCATCACCCCCTACTCCTCAACCCCCTCCCACAGCACCTTCCCATGCAACCGCAGAAGATGCAACACTTGCCCCTTCACTTCCTCTCTCCTCACCATCCAAGGACCCAAACATTCCTTTCAAGTGAAGCAGCATTTCACTTGCACTTCCCTCAACTTAGTCTACTGCATTCTTTGCTCCCAATTTGGTTTCCTCTACACTGGAGAGACCAAACGCAGACTGGGTGACTGCTTTGCAGAACACCTTTGGTCTGTCCGCAATCATTACCCAGACCTCCTTGTCACTTGCTATTTCAATGCTCCACCCTGCTCTCGTGCCCACATGTCTGTCCTTGGCTTGCTGCAATGTTCCAGTGAAGCTCAACGCAAACTGGAGGAACAGCGCCTCATCTTCCGACTAGGCACTTTACAGCCTTCCGGACTGAATATTGAGTTCAACAATTTTAGATCATGAACTCCCTCCTCCATCCCCAACCCCTTTCCATTTCTTCCCCCTCCTTTTTGTTTTTTTCCAATAATTTATATAGATTTTCCTTTTCCCACCTATTTCCATTATTTTTAAATGTATTTCCACCAATTGTTTATCTGTACCTTTTAGCACTTTTAGTATTCTCCCACCTCGACTAGGGCTATCTGTACCTTGTCTGTCCTGCTTTCTACCCTTAATTAGCACATTCCTTTAGATAATATCACCACCTTCAACACCTCTTTGTCCTTTTGTCTGTGACATCTTTTGGTTATCTCCACCTATTACTGGCTGCTTGTCCCAACAACCCCCCTCCCACCACCCCCCCCCCCCCCCCACCCCCCAACCACCCCCTTAACCCAGCTTATATTCACCCCTTTCCTATTTTTGTTTAGTTCTGTTGAAGGGTCATGAGGACTCGAAACGTCAACTGTGCTCTCCTCCGCCGATGCTGCCAGACCTGCTGAGTTTTTCCAGGTATTTCTGTTTCTGTTTTTGTTTTGGATTTCCAGCATCCGCAGTTTTTTGCTTTTATCTCTAAGTTCATAAAGATTCTTGTTTTGCCAGAAGAGTGCTCCTCCAAGTTCCACAAGGACACTGTGTGTCACTACTAACCCAAGCTCCACAATCACAATCCCTCCCCCTCCACCACTCCAGATCTACAACTCTAGATCAGGTTAACCTCCGGCCCTCCCGACCTTTGGCCAGCAGGCTGCACTGCGATAAAAACAGAAAATGTTGGAAATACACAGCAGGCCCGGCAGCATCGGTGGAGGGAGAAAGAGAGTTAACATTTCAGGTCGGTGACCTTTCATCAGCACTTTTGTTATCACTTCAGATTTACAGCTTCCGTAATTGTATGTTTTTGTTAACTCTGTTGGGATGTCTGTTTGATGCCCAAAACACACCTCAAAATGTCTTTGGTACCATAGACCAGGGGCAGAATTTTTTGATCGTCGGGTGGGCGTGTGCCCACCCCAATGACATTGGGTAAGAGTCCCGAATTCATCACACACGGGAGTTGGCAACAAGCCCACCTACAATTGAAAAGCCTATTAAGGCCATTAACACTCTAAATGATTTAAACTATTTGCTGCCCATCCAATGTTACAGTTGGCGGGGAGGCAAAAAGGCCAAGCGGCCTTTACATTTTTTGTGAAATCTCATCCATGAGGTTGAGGTCTCTATCCGTCATTAAAAAAAACTTTTCTTACTAATTTCTAACGTGTTCCTGCTCGTGTGATAGAGTCACATGAGGGGACATGTTTTTCAACATTCCACAATGCTTTATTTTTCATTTTCAAAACTGCTCATCTCCCTGAGGCAGCCCTGTGCCTCAGGGAGCTTTTCCAGCACATACCCACACACATGCATGAAGTTGCATGGTTGCTCTCCTTTCACCCCCCCACCACCCCACACCCACAGGCAGCGCTGAGCGCTGCAGCGCACGTTTCACGCTGGGTGGGCCTTAATTGGCCTGCCAGCGTGAAATTGCGGTCCAGTCCCGATCACGGGTGGTGGTCAGCTTCCCGACTGCTCCCACTCACCCCTGCTGAGCCCACCCGACAAGGGCAAAATTCTGCCCCAGTTGTCAGCAGGCTCCATCCAATAGTTAAAATCTGCCCCTTTGCAATTTTATTATCTTCGTTTTTCAATTAACTCAACTTAGATTTTAAATTACCATCCTCCTGGAGTCTATATACATCACCAATGCACAAACGTACCTTTACATAAAGCATAAAACCGACAAAAATAAATGGGAATAAAATAAATTGGAACTATATCGCCGTCCTTTTGCTGTTGCTGAGGCGATGTCTGGAACTCTCTTCCTAGCAGGTGTACCTATACCTGAGGGACTGCAATGGTTCAAGAAAGTGGCTCACCACCACCTTCTCAAGGGCAAT
This sequence comes from Carcharodon carcharias, assembly GCF_017639515.1. Taxonomy (NCBI): domain Eukaryota; kingdom Metazoa; phylum Chordata; class Chondrichthyes; order Lamniformes; family Lamnidae; genus Carcharodon; species Carcharodon carcharias. The sequence goes on along the minus strand of NC_054491.1, from coordinate 8,162,092 downwards.
TAGGGATGAGCCAGTAAGGCTCAGAGTCCACAAAACAATAAAAAAATAGGAAACAGCGGCTTCGTGCTCTGTGTTCTGCTGCAGTGAGTATTTATGTACAAGAGGTGGCACTTTTAATCTTTCCTATGCGATGAATTCCAGCCACTGATGTACTGAGCAGCAACAAATTTCCAGCTCTCATGCTTCAAAGCATTTTATTTAACCAAACTCCACATCCTGCTGATACCATGGTCGTTTATTTGCTTTTTTAAAATGCGTAATGATCACAAGACATTTTCATTTGAAGAAATATTATGCGGGCTGTAACTTGCGAGCTCCAGCGCAGTGTATCTGGGGGGGTGGGGGGGTGCAGGGGAGGCATCCCAAAGATGCACTGGGAAACCTCCCCCAACAGCCCCCTCCCCCCAAACCCCCCCCCCACCCCCCCCCACCACCAACCACCACACCCTCCCAGCTAAGGTTTGCACAGCAATTGCTCAGAATGTTCAAACTTCTGTTGGGCAATTACCCTGCACTGGGAACCATCCGAAAATGTGTTTTAAATCGCAAACTTCGGATTGCTCCTCTTGTCATACAGCACCAATTATGCAGAAAAAGTTAGAAGAATTAAAACTACTTCTAGCCTCTTGGTAACTATTTGCACGGACCCACCCCAACCCCCCCAAAGGGACACCCCCCACCCTTCACTAACCCCCACAGGCTCCCCCGCAACCACTGACATGACCAAGACCACCCAACCCGACCCCCAGCCTGGCCCGACCCCACCTCCCATCACCCGCACAGGCCCGGCCCACCCCAACCCAACACTCCCCCCTACCTCCAGGTCCAAACCGACCCAGCTGCCCACCCCAGCCCTGACCTGATCCGATCAGCAGTGCCCCCAAGGCCTAACCCAAACCCCCTGGCCACCCCCACACCAAATCCTACCAACTTACCTTATATTATTTATCTTCTCCCTGGCTTGTTAAAGTGGCTGGACCTTTAAACTTATCTGCCTTACAGCAGCTTGTGCTATAGGCCTTGAGAACCTGCTGTGCTACACAGATCCCACCTGGTCTAAGTTGAAATTCGGGCAAGACAGGGCTGACTGGATTTCAAGGTAAGTAATTACGAGTGAAGTGGCAATCCGACTCAATTGCCATTCCACCGGAGCTTATCGGCCATTACGTCAAACAGCTTTTAAGCCAGTCTGTTCACAACCTTAGTGTCACCTTTGACCCCAAGATGAGCTTCCAACCTCGTATTCATGACATCGCTAAGACTGCCTATTTCCATCTCCACAGAATTGCATGACTTCACCCTGTCTCAGCTCATTTGCTGCCAAAACCCTCGTTCTTGCCTTCGTTACCTGTAGACTCAACTATATCCCAATGCACTATGAGCTGATCTCCCACATTCTACCCTCTGCATCTAAGGTCATCTGAAAGTTTGCTCTCTGTGTCTTAACCACAGGAAGTCCTGTTCCCCTACCATTCCTGTGCTCGCTGACATACATTGGCTCTCAGTCAAGCAACATCTTGACTTAAAATTCTTACCCTTGTTTTCAAATCCTCCTTCCCTGTCTCCTCCAACAACAGTAACAACTTAATTCACATAATGAAACATTCCAAGCTGTTTTTAATGCTGGTGTAAAGCAAAGTGTAACACCAAGTCACATAAGGAGATATTAGATCAGATGAACAAAAGCTTTTTGCTAAGAGGAAGATCTTAATGAGTGTTTTAATGGAGGGAAGCGAGGTATAGAGGTAGAGAGATGTAGGGAGGAAATTCTAGAGCTTCAGGTTGAAACAACGAAAGGCAGGGCAACCAATAGGGGAACAATTATAATTGGGAATGCACAAGACGTCAGAATTAGAGGAACGTAGATATCTTGGAGAGTTGTGGGCCTGAGGTGTTCCTTTGTCTGTCTGCTTAAATATGAGTAAAGTGGCAATAATTGTACTTGCAACATAAAACAACAATATAAGGCAGCATCCGTGAAACGAGAAAGAGTTAACGTTTTAGGCCGATGACCTTTTCTCAGAAAGCGTTGGGTAGAATTCGCTATTGGTGGCACTGCTGAGGCTGCCCGCTGGCCCTTTGATTGGGCCAGCAGCTCTGAGAGGTTGGCCACCTTCCTCATTGGATTGGTGGACCTGGTGGCGGCCTCTCAATTGGCCGCCTCCGGCAAAACCGCACTGGGGTCCTGCCGTTTGTCCACGTGGCCTCAGGACCCTTTTTCCATCCTGGCAATGGGACTTCCTAGGTTTTGGTAAGATTCCGGCCATTAACTCTGGGTGGAATCGTCTCAGACGTGCACTTAGTGCGGTATCAGGCAGGTAAAATGACGTTTTACCCGCCAGCCACAATGGCGGCTTCTCGCGCTTTATCACCCAAAATCGCCACATTAATTATGCATTCCCAGGAAACACGCTGCTTCGATGGCGGGAGGACCTCCAATTCATCCACCACGCCATCTCCTCACTGCTTCAACACACCCGGGCACCACATTTGAAGTACAGCCACCCGCACACTTCTCAGTGCTTCCAACCCAGGACCACTGCAACTAAGACATGGCCCTGAAAAGCAAGAAGACTGCTGCCCTCAGGTTTAGTGACATGTCCCTTTTGGATGCTGTGGATGCTCACCGTGATGTCTTCTACCCCTGCTCTGGCTGCAGGAGGGGCAGCAACATTACCAATCCAGCATGGTGGGTGGTGGCAGCGGTGGTCAGTGCCAATGCTGCACAGAAGACATTGGCCATCCAATGAAGATAGAGGAGGAATGATTTCATCCCTGCCACCAGGGTAAGGCAAACATCTCGTCACTTTAAACTCACACAGTTAAGCCCACCACAAATTCACTGGCATCCCACTTACTGCCAGCTCAAGGGACATCACCACTCACTCTCTCACACACACACATACCCTCACATCTCCATCAGGCCTCATCTGCCTGGAGACTGCCTCCTCAGCCCTTATCATCTTGAGGCCACTTGCACAGATCAACTTGTACAAACCCTGAGATACCCCCCACCTTCCCCACTACAGCCCTCACTCTGCAGCCTGTTCCCTTGCTTGAGGCCACTTCTCTCCCTTCCCCTAGCCCTGTAGCCATACAAAGCCACCCCCTCCTTATGGCTGGTCTGGTAGGTAGAGAACGGCCCCAGAGCCCCCCCTAAAGCGATGTGGTGCTGTCTGCAAAGCCTGGCGCTGATGACTGTGAGTGCTGCCTGAAGCAAGGTAGGCAAACAAACCTTGAAGCCCCGAGCAAATTGCAGCTCGCCAGGTGCAAGTCACTTATGTGCAGTTGGGAAACACGTTGTCATGCAATCACGCCAACATGGGTGGACGATCGAGAGTGGGGGGGATGAGTGTGGTGAACTAACCTTATAATGATTTGCAGATGTGTTACAATGAGGTTCCCAACGTCCAATGGTGGGAAACTTGGTCTGCCATCGACAGGCTGAGCGGATGATCGCAAACTGGTTTCACGACGTTGTGAAACCAATTTTTGGTCTTCTTGCCATATTGTCTACTCATGCCGCCAAGCACACCCAATGCCAGCGGGCACGGAAAATTCCAGCCTCTGTTTCGCTCTCTCCACGGATGCTGCCTGACACGTTAAATATTTCCAGCATTTTCAGTTTCTATTTCAGATTTCCAGGAGCTGCAGTATCTTGCTTTGGATATAAAACCGGTGGTTGACTTTGGAACTGACTGCACCAAAACCTTTAAATGAAGCCTGGGCAGCTGATCCTCCTGAATGATGTGATTTAACATCTTTTGCAATTCAGTGCTGAAGGAAGTTCTTCATGAATTTTAATAAGTTGTCCCTTCTGGATGACAAAAAAACTACTTTCAATAGAGAAAAAAAATCTGTAGTGCATTCCCTTTTCTTTCAGAGTTTTGCCCCTTTTCAAAAGTGAGGTAAATAATTTTCCCTCCATTTTTGATTATTTTGTATAACTATTGAAGAATATTATTGGATCTAGCTGTGCGCATTTTACAGGGGTAAATGGGTGCGTTGAGGCCCAACATTGGGAACCATTGACCTGTGCTCCAAAAACATCTGTATAACGAAATTGGACCAGGGTTAGGCTTATCCCTCCAACTCCCCTCCCAGGACTTACGTGCAGACCACTGAACATGGCCTGAGAGTGCCCGGGGTGCCAGCAGTCGGAGGGTCGCTGGAGACCAGGACGATGCTCGGTCAAAGGCAGATGATGAGCCTCTGGAGTCGTCCATTAGGCAGCAGATGCTGGATGTCCAGCGAGATGTGCGTGAGGCCACTGAGCATGAGGTAAGTCATTTCTGGTGCTGGCAGTTCACATGTAACAACAACAACAACTTATATTTAAAGTGCAGAATTCTGAGGGTGAACAGCAGCTGCCCAATAGTTGGGGAAGGGGCGGGTGGGGGAGGGGGCCTGTCGGCCACCGGGTCCAATGGCGACCTGGTAGCTGGTTTAAAGCCGGCACAGTCAGACCCTGGAAGGCTGCCAGCGATGAAGACATCTTCGGTGTTGTCAACAGGAGGTTATAAATTATGGATTCAAATGTGGCTGCAGACGCCAGGCGGGAGGTCAGGTCGGGTGGGCACTCGGCCCCCGGGTTTTCTGATGGGTGCCCCGCGGTCCTCCTGAAGGAGGTGGCTGCCAGGAGGGACACCCTTGTCCCCAGGGATGAAAGGAGGAGGCTACTGCACCTAACAAAAAGAGCTTGGGAGGAGGTGAAGCGCTGGTCAGCAGCTATGATGTTGTACAGCGCACTTGAGTCCAGTGCACAAGAGGTTTAGCAACCTGCTGTGCTCAGGAAGAGTGAGTACCATGTTAGCACGGATCAGTGTGTTGAAGTGTTAAGGGCTGGTCATCCCTCCCCCCCTCCACCGTGAAGCGGTGGTGCTAGAGTCTGAGTGCCAATTGTCAATGACACCGGAGCTGGCCAAGGGGGTGAGCCCTGGCTGCTTAGAATGAGTGCCTTGTGGCTCGAAGGGCAAAGTTCAGATGTGCCCTGCAAGGTGTTCCTCAGGTGGGGTTGGCCAGGCTGTAATGACGCTGTAGGTAGAGAGTGAACTAATCCATGCTCCTCTGTCCTTTCAGGAGAAGACATCCCATAACAAACATTGAAAAGACACTGACCAGTGGAGGCCGTGCAAACCTCCAAATCCTAACCAGATACGAGCAGGACACATTGGAGCTGGAGAGGCACCACGTACCTCGGTAAACTGGCCGCGGAGAGGCTGGGGGGCAGAATTTCTCCGTCGGCAAGCTGGGGGCGGGGCCCGCTCACCAACACAAAAATGACATGGGATGACATCAGGGGGGAACACAGCATCGTCCCGCCCCATTTAAATATTCAGGAAGGTTGGGGGGGTGGGGGGGGACAGTGAGATCAGCTGTCCGCCCGCCGACCTGTCAATGCCCAATTGAGGCCATTGACAGGATAATTAAGCCAATTAAAGGACCTGCCCGTCCAACCTTAAGGCTGGCGGACAGGCCAGGAGTCCCAGCAGGCTTCTGATAATACATGAAACCTCATCCACCGGCGGGATGAGGTTTCATGTAGGGTTTAAAACACTTTAATAAAGTTTATGTGATATTTATTAACAAGTCCCATCTCATGTGACATTGTCACAAGAGGGAGACATGTTAATAATTTTTCTATTTTTCTATTTTTGAAGTTTATAAAACTTTCAGCGCTCTCCTTGAGACAGCACTTAGTCTCAGAGAGATGTGCGCTCATTGGCGCCCATTTGTGAAAGAGCGCACTCTGGCAGTTAGGGACTCCCTCCCCCTTCCCCCCCACACAGGAAGCGCATAGCACTTACCGTCGGGTGCCCCGCTGGGCAGGCCTTAATTGGCCCGCCCACTCAAAATGGCATGGCCCATTTCGGCAGCGGTGATCAGCTGCCCGCCCGCCCATCAAGGGCAAAATTCTGCCCAAAGTGGCAGACAAAGTTAAGAATGCAGAGCACAGAGGTGAGAGTTTCAAGTGGTGCAAACATTCTTGTGTAGTCTCATCATTGATGGGAGCCTCAAAACCTCCATTGATTATTGAAAGATAATGGCACCATGATGCCGATCTCCATGATCTCACCAGGGTGCCTGGCATGCACAGTGACAGTGTGATGACTTAAACCAATGACATATCATTGTTCTCCCTTAGGTTTGCCACCACGCACCCAATCGCAGGATCCCAAAGACCCACCTCTGATGCCAGAGTTAGGTAGATAAGAATGGAACCATGCAAGAGCAGTCCCATTCAGCTGGCAACAGTGCCTAGGCACTGGAGGAGGATGGTCAACCAGTCAAAGGCTACAGACCGGTCGAGGAGGATAAGGAGGGCCTTTGTCAATTACATAGGATGTAATTTATGAGTTTGTTAAGAAACATTTTGGTACTGTGGCAGGGTGGAAACTTGATTGGACTAATTCAGTCATAAGAAGCTAATGAGTCCTAGTTTGAAGACAGACTAGGGCCTCTCAGTGGGTCTGGGGAATATTTACCCCATCCCCCACCCCCATGATACTTGACAATTCCAAGTTGGCATTTTTTAAAAATGAGGTTAATTATGAAGTGTCAATAACTGGGAATTCAATGCCTCCAGTACAATGATGTTTCCCTTCAAGAATCATTACAGTTAGCCACACTGCATTAACTGTGCTGTAAATTAAAATTTAAAACAATTTTCTAATTAGAGTTATCAACTAAAGTGGGAGTCCAGCCTTCACAACAGTATTTAAACAAGTAAACAATTATAAAAGCAGACCAATAATGCCCCTTAATCAGGTTCTGGTGGGTGCTGAAGCCTTCTCTGGACAATCTGCCAATTTTGCTCCACTAAAGCACTGTCAGCCCCATTCACCACATTTTCCTCAGGAGTGACTGATATCAGAAGATCTCCCTGTGACGAATCAAGTTATGTTTTTATAATGCAGCACTGAAAACTGTTATCTTCCTCAGCTCACCAGTTCAGTGAAAATGTGGCCAAAGACTCAATGTAGGGGTGGGGGGAATGAGTGCATTTTGGGTCTCATCATTCATGTTCAGGGATCAATCCATGCACCACCACCCTCCTCCCCCACCCCTTAACCCTGCCATGCCTCGAAAAATGGGTGTGCTCTAAATTCTAGCCCCATTTTTCTCCAACTAACTGTGTGCAACAGCACAGAAGATTCAGTGGTGATGAATCATAGGGGTATTGCATTTTCCAACCTTGGAACTTAGAACAGAGGAGGCTGAGGGGAGATTTGATTGAGATGTACAAATTTGTGAGGGGCTTGGATAGACTGGGTGGGAAGGGCCTACTTACCTTAACAGAGAGGTCCATGACCAGGGGCCATTAGAGCGATTGGTAGAAAGATTAGAGGGGAGATGAGGAAAGTTTTTTTCACATAAAAGGTTGTGGGGGTCTGGAACTCAATGCCTGAAAGGGTAGTGGAGGCAGAAACCCTCAACATGTCTGGATACACCTGAAGTGCCATAACCTGAAGGCATGACCTCAAGAACCTCACTGAGTGAGAGGAATGGGCATCTCACCTGGCAGTGGAGGAACTGGACTGAGCCTTTGCAGATGGACAGGTCAGTGGGCGGCCTCCATTCAGTAAGGATCCGTGCATAATGTAGTCACAAAGAAACCCAAGGGTCATGTGTTCCTCCATTTTGGAAGCAGCTCATGCAGTCACTCACTCTCTCCTCTCTCACTTACAGGTGCCAGCAGGAAGAAGGCAAGGGAACAAGAGGAAGTCATGTCCAGCAGTCACACCAGCCAACACAAGACTGAGGATCTCTCTTGATGTGTCTGAACTTTTCCTGTGCAAAGAGAGGAGATGGGGTTGAGAGCAGTTGGGTTTCATGTATTTTTCTCATGCTTCCAGTCTTATGAATAGCCCACTGGGTTGCAGGTTGTCCACAAGGGTTCTGGAGCAGCACCCTCCAGAGCGATGAGCCCATGCAGGTGGAAGGATAAGGCTGACAGAGGCACGGCATTAGCAGTGGTTGCTGGTGCCCTCAATGCCCAACAACTCCCCACAGCCCCCCACCCTCAGACAGCATCCGAGTTATGTGTGGAAGAGTCAGGGACCCACGGTGGCCTCTCCACCTGCAGACTAGATGGGCTGCAGTGAGGCTATGAGGCACCACCTTATCACGTTGAGTAGTTATTTTATGCATAGGCTGCATAGATGGTGCCTTTGCCACTGAGGCCCATGTCCCCTTTCCCATTCAGTGAGGTGAGTGTGAGCAGTTCAGGGTTCACTTACCCTGGCGCCACGCATGAGGTCATTCACCTGTTTTTGGCATTGCAGGACAGTCCTTTGGTGGAGGCCCTGGGGACCGATCACCCTGGAGACTCCCTCGCATGCAGGGTTGGCCAGATGGTTCAGCTTCCTCCTCCCATCCTTGGGATAGAGCCCCTCTAAGCCTCCACTGCACTGAGCAGCAGTTCCAGGGACATGTCACTGAATCTGGGGGCCAGAGCTCCCTGGGATTGGCGGGCTATCCCTCCTTCAACGTTGAGTACAGAAGAAGATGATGTCCGGGCGCCTTCTAAATATGGCGCCTGGATATGACAGCGGGGCGCGCGCGCTATCCCGTTTGCCCCACCGCACAATACACCGGGAAACTGCCAATTTCATAGTTAAATAGGCCAGCATTGCACAATTTGGTGCAAATTTCCACCGGCCTCCCCAGCGGAAAACATTCGGTTTCCACAATCACCCATGGGATTTAGGCCCAGAATGGAAAATTCCGCCCCTGAGATCTCCTGGGTTTCATTTTTCCAGATTCTGAGTATTTATGGCTTCTCCTTTTTGAAGGAAGTCATCGAGGCTTCTTTTACAAATCAGCTCAGTTTGTAAGGGACGAAGTGTGTTACAAATAATGAAAGTATTTAAGTTCAATGGGAGGTTAAGTAGATTGGTTGAAATTCACAGCCAGGTCCATGAAAGAACAGTGAATGTGAGATTAAATCTAGTATGAAAACATACTGAGGTCAGACAACACAAGGAGCTGCTGATATTCAGAAACCAGCCCTAGGTTGACTATATATCAGCTCTCATTTTCCATGAACAGTTATTGAGCAGCATGGGCAGAAACCATTGAGCAGGACAGAGCTTAGTATGTATGTGAGAGAGAGAGAGGTGTGGGTAAACAAAAGCCTAGAGAATAATAATGAGATCGTGCAGGGTCTTTTTTTAAATTTTAAATGGGTCATACTGCAAGCTATTATTAATTAGTTGAAGATAGTGTATGGGTGACAGCCTTTTCTGGGTCAAACCACAAGATAAGACTAATATGATGATATCTAGCGGCAGGGGGCTTGGTCTTGCAGTGTGCCTTGTTTGACCAGCAACCTGTATCCTTTGATTTATACTTAATGGTCCTATTAATATAATACAATACGTTGGAAATAAAAAGAGCAAAAGAAATATTGGATTAAATTAAAGGGAAAAGGGCAGTCGGAAAAAAAAAGTTAGTTGCTAGAATTAACTTACAATGACATGTTTAATGAATAATTAATGCGCAAAGGTCACAACTTGATGAAAATCACCAGGTTAAGGCTGAAATGTTTTTTGCAAAGCTAATAGCACAGTGACAGAAATCAGTCAACAACTTGTGACCATTCATTATCATAGGGTATCTGTCCCTCGGCACAAGATGCTGGCTGTTTTGCATGTTGATAGCGGCATGTATCACATTAATCTATAAGAAACCTGGTACATAAAGTAGATAGGTAAATAGATGAATACAGAGCGTTATGGCACAGCTGATGGTAAATGCTGAGCTGCTCAAATCTCAGAGGGAAACTTGAAACAACTGCCACTTGTTTTGCAATTTGTATAAATTTCAAGATGTATGCCTTGAATTTAGTAGTAATAAGACCACCAAGTCTTATAGGTTTCTTACAAAAGGAAATTAAACCTTTACTAATAGAAGAAATTATTTTAAACACAAACATGGATCTACAAATTACTACTATGATAACTTCTAAAACCCTGAATTAATCTAAACCTCCAGTTATACTTCAATTAAGGCAACAGTAAGACACATAGATTTTAAAAGACCTAGGCAAGGTGGCACACAATACTCTGAACCAAGTGAGTTTGCTTAACTTCAGTTCTTTGTAGACAGCAACTTGAGGCATAGATGCTGAAGGCTTTTCAAACTTGTTAGATCTTAAAAGGCCTACCCTTACACACAACCTTCGCTCCTTTATACATATTTTCCCCTTTGAATGCAAATCCCCATTGTTTCACAATGTCTTTGGACTTTACCTCTCTGATAATAAAAATCTCTCATTGTACTAATTTTACCAGTAATCTTTGGGAAAAATAAATACACTGTTTCTTACTGCTCCTTTCCCGGTGACACATTTAACCCCTCCTTTGAAAACAATCTAAGCTGGTTTATTTAAAAATTGCAAATTTTCCCTTTACCCCTATGTTTATCTAATTGACATTTCAAACCTAACTTATCTTCTAATACATCAAAGCCTTCAGACCAGCTGCCTTTAATTCAATTAAACCACCCACAAAGACATAGACACAGACCCCACTATTACTCTACTTAACAATAAGTTCCAATAACATTATAACAATTGTTATATCTTCCTGACACAGAGAAAGAGATACTAAGTTAAGGAAAGATAGTCTGAGAGAGGAGGAGATATGGAGAGAGAGAAAGAAAAATAAATAGATGAATAGCAATACGTTGGAAGGATATAAAAGGGCTGATTGTCATTCAGATGCTCCCTCACCTGACGCTGGATCATTTGCAACTTTGATGTATTTGACCCCAAAATGAGCTTCCAAACACAGATTTGTGCCTTCGCTAAGACCATCTACATGTACTGCTGTAATATTGACCAACTCAGCCTCATCTTCTGCTGAAACCTCATCCATGGATTGGTACTCACAGGTCCAATGTACCTGAATTTCTGTCCAGTTCATGTAAATGCATGGACCAGGATTCCGACTTCCTGACCAACATCCCTTCTGAATGCCAAGAGCAGCTCACCAAAATCAGGCATAAATCACATGATCCTAAAATGTCAGAACATCCACGTTACAGTGGGATAACTTTAAAAAAAACAAAATATGAAAAAGGGAATGATTTTTTGCCTCTCATTCCTGGTCTTGCATACAAACCCCTTACAGTTTACACAAGTATAGCTCTTTTGGAATCTGCTGACAGAGATGAACTAGGCAGTAAAGTTGCTGTGATAAATTTTGCTTCCAACCCTGAAGTTAACAGTGAAAGTTGCAGGATATCAGTCCCCATTATAATCAGTGTTATTCAACTCTAGCAATTAACTGTAATGGATCACATTTCTATGGTCCCAATAGCCCTGAATTGTACTGTTCTACAGGCCAATTATTCAACCACGCCTATACCTATCTCCACTAGTCACATTCTCAAACAGATACTTTACTGATTACTTTCTGCAAGAAATTAATCAACATTTTATCAATTACTTAAAATGGAAATCTATTTAACTAATCTATAGAAAAATGGCATCAGACTGTACAATATTTAGTACTGATCAGATTAACCTGTTTTTATGGAATTTTTCTCCAATATTTGAAGTAAAGTCATAACCCATTTGAAATACTAATGGCAGACAAAGGAATTTTGAGAGAACATGTTAAAGAGTTTGCAGCACAGTTTCAAATCCCTTACTTCTAATCTCAGTTAAAGTGAGATGACAGTTTACTTATGTCCTCTAACTATTGAGAAATAGGAAGAAGCACAGTTTATGTCAAGATAAATTGCTACACATATGGCTCTGGAGCAAGTAAATGTATCACACAACCAGTGACCTGGTAGATTCATAGAAATAAAATAAGAAAATGAGTTACAGAAAGAGATAGCGAGGGAGGAAAAGACAAAGAAAGAGAGGGAGAGGAAGAGGGAGAGGTGAAAGAGAGATTCAATACTGGTTGAGCAGGAATTTCCTCCAATTAATTATTTAGTCTGAAGACTAAAGGTTTGGTACCCACTCCAAAATCTGTTAGTTGTCAATTCCAGCCCTTCCCCAGCAACTGCCTGAGATTGAATCAGACCATTCATAACCTTTGATTATTTGACCCCAAGATAAGCTTCCAACACATATTTTTGCCATGACTAAGACCACCAACGTAAACCTCTGTATAATTCCCAACTCAGCCTTATCTGCTGCTGAAGGCCTCATCCAAACCTTTGTTACTTCTGGATATGACTAATACAACGCTCTTCTGGCTGTCCTTCCATCTTCCATAAACTTGAGTTCATCCAGAACTCTGTTACCTGTATCTCACATCCTAAATCACACCAAGACCTATTCATTCAACATTCCTGTACTCAGAGCTACATTGGCTCCTTGCCTGGCAATGCCTCGCCATTTTAAAATCCCCATTCTTGTTTTTAAAGCCTTCCATGGCCTTGTCCTTCCCTAATTCTGTAACCTTCTCCAGCCATATAATCCTTCAAGATATCTCCATTCCTCCAATTCTAACCTCTGGTGCATCACCCATTTTAACTGTTCCATCAGTGACCACCATAATATTAGCTGCCTAACCCCAAACTCTAGCATTCCCTCCATAAACTTCTATGCCTCTCTATTTCGCGCTCGTCCTTTCAGATGCTCCTAAAAACCTTTCACTTTGACCAAGATTTTGGTCATCTGTCCTAATATCTCTTTGTGTGGCACTGTGTCAAATTTTTTTTGATAACACTCCTGTGAAGCATCTTGGGATGTATACAAAACCTGGAATCTCTATCTCCAAGGTTACTGTTAGCCTAGCTCAATGTAAGAATTTCAGAAGAAGCAGCTTTCACTTTTGTTACTGTAATAATAGTTCTTAATGTTACTGTGACAATAGCTTTCATTCTGCAATGAGTCTATTCAGTGATATACTTTATCTATCATACCAGAGAGACTTAGGCCTCCTTTCAAATTCAGGTGAAGAAAATTGTTTTCATTAACAAGGCGTAACTTCTTGGGAGTTTTTTTAAATGACAAGATTACAGCATAAAAGGTCACATTTTCATCAGTTCTATGATCTTTAATTGACTGCAGTCTGCACAACTTCAACACCCAATGGAGAAGCTTGGAATCATGTACCGCAATTTCTGGATCTCCATGTTAAAATACGCATAAGCAGACTCAAGAAGTTACCATCAATTTCAGAGGAGTATCGACAGCGAATGCTGACAGTTTCACATGAAGGGTTCTCAAAATTCCCACATTTTTCATATCATCAACAAGGATACGACTTTTGGGTTTTAATGGCAGAGGACCCAACTGCTGAGTTAAGTGTAGAACCCTGCAGACAGGAGGCTAGGCCCATGAAGGCCTGAGACTGAACATGCCCGGGCTTGTTGAGTGCAGTGTGGATTGTTGCCTGTAACCAGACAATGAGAGGAGACAGAATACGCATTCTTCCTTTTAAACCAATCAACCCAGAGAAAATCTTGCATAAATAATCGCTACTAACTACTAAGACAGGAAGGCAGCAATCAGTGCAATTATGCAAATCTATCAATACTCCACATATACAATGGCTTTCAGTTCAAAACTAGTTACAGGGGCAGGAAGACAGCGATAAACATCATGTGAGCCCATTAAAAACACCGAGACTACAATCACCTGAAGAAGCCCAAATCAGACCAAGAACTAACCTTGATTTGATTTCAGATAAGAAATTGATAAAAAACAGTATAACTGGGCCACCAGTTACAAAGGGGGTGAGCAGTGTTAGGAGGGTGAGCAGTCTTGGAACGGTTGAAGCAGAGTTTAAGCAGGGGGGTGAGGAGTTTTGGAGTGGTTGAAGCAGAGTTATGAAGGGAGAGGTAGCTGAGCCAAGTGAAGGGAGGAGATCTGGAGGTTTGCAGGCCCGCAGGCAACATCATGGCGAGGGGCACAGGTGGCAGGCTCAACCGAAGACAACACGGCCGCAACCGTAGCCCTCCATGAAGATCGACCACCCACAACTGCGCCCTCCACCCAACTGAAGAACCTTCACAGATTCCACAGACCAGGACCACGTGGGGATGGCAGGCCCCAGAGGACACAAAGAGCGTATCCCAAAACTGCAACCGGCTTATCTGGCTGGATTTTGAACTGTCAAGGAACCCTGGTTGGTGAGCATGATCCCTGACCTCTCCTAGTTCAGTTTAGTTAGGTTTTGGGTGTGGGACAAGGGTAAGGGGATTAGTAGAGTGATTTTCCCTCGTTATGCCGTGTGTTCCCCATTCTTAACTAAGTGTACTCTGTAGGTCTGTATAATCTCAGTGTAATCCTAATGTTATAAGTTTGTTTGTGACTTCAATAAACCCAGATTTTTTTTCTTGCACCAAAACAAGTTGTCTGCTGCACTTTGTCACAATCCCCAAATAAGTCCAAGGCCTAGAACCCAGGGAGTGGGAGCGATTCAAACTGCTCAGAAGTCAGAGGTGAAGCTGACAGACATCACCACCCCCTACACACCATGATTACTACAGCAAAAATCTGTTTTAAGTCTGTTTAATAATTGAGGACAATGGAGCAAAGGTGGGTAAATGAAGTTGAAGTACAGATCTGCTATGATCTAATCGAATGGCAAATCAGGTTTTGAGGGGCTGAATAGCCTAATCCAATTCCTATGTTCATCTCATATGGCATCATCAGTCTTCAATCTAGCTTTCAGAATGTGACCTTCTCCAGGGATGCTGCTGTTGGACTGTCAATAAAAGAATTAAAATTCACAAGCTTTGCAGCTTTGGCAGGAGCTTGTGATGACAGATTCACATTAAACAGATTGGTGGAGCCAGTCTCAATCAATACAAACCAGGGTGCCAGCTGAGCTAGCCTCTCCTGGCAGAAGCCAAAGTGTAGAGGCAGGCCAACTCAAGCTCGAGCAATCAGGAGTCACTAACCGCAAGCATCTGGAGAGTCCATACATCAGCAACGGTAGCTTTCCACAAGTTCTGTTGAAACCACTGGGAAATTATTACATAGCATGGGACTGTTCTAGTATTCACAGAAGATTCCCCGGATTGCATGTTGATGCTTGCAGAAGGGCCGGCAGGAGTGTGTGAATACTTACAGGGAGCTAATAGTTTCAGGGAATTCTCCCACACAGAAGAGATTGAAAATCTTTGATTTACATAAAATAACTTCTTTCTAACAAAGTGGAGTTCATTCAAATCCTCAAAAGAATAAACCCACAAAATTCTGACCCTTGCTCAAACTCAGCAAATCTTTAATTTTAAATTGCTTTTTTTCATATGCATGGATAGGCAGAATGTTGCTGACCCCTGAATATTAATGATTGATTTTTAAAATTAATCTTGTAAGTAATGTTGTGACTTACACTCCATCTCCGATACAGCTAATCCTTCTCATCTGCATATGTATGTTCAAAATAAAGTAGCTAGGTATGCCCCATGTATGCCAGTTGGGTAAGGAAGTGCTGGGCAGCTTTGCTGTATAAAAAATAAATGTGATTTATGGTGCAAAGGACATTACTGCTAATATTGCTAAATATTCTTTTTTGGAGCTGGTGGGGAGGATTGCAAAATATAAATATTTCAGACTTATATGTCACATTAAATAAACTCTAGCAGCACAACCCACATAAAAGCTGAGATTGGACCATACGTTAGACACATATATCGTATCTGAGGTACATGTCAGTTTTACAGAAAATGTACACCTTACAAATGGAGCAGAATATTGCACTCATCGGGCGGGCATGCGACTGACCCAAACGAGTGTAAAATGACGCAAGATGACGTCGAAAGTCATCACACACTCGCGTGACATTTCAGCCGGGGCGGGGAGGGGGGGGCACACGCGCGTCAGCAGCGCGCCCGCCGACAATTAAACAGCCTATTAAGGCCCATAATCTACTAACTCTCTGCCCAACCGTTTGGTTGGCGGGTGGAGCGAAAAGGCCAAGCGGCCTTTGCATTTTTGGCGAAACCTCACCCACTAGTGGGATGAAGTTTTGTCCAGTGATTAGAGAAACAAAAACTTTTTGCACTTATATTTAACATGTCCCTGCTCGTGTGATGGAGTCACACGAGGGGACATGTTTTCATTATTTTAAAATTCTTTAATTTTATTGTTCCAAATCTTCAGCTCTGTGCCTCAGGTAGCTTTTACTGCACGCGTGAACTTACGCTCTCGCGCTCCTCCCACCCCACCCTGGGCACGCGATTCACACTGGCTGGCCGTTAATTGTACAGCTGGCGTGAAATCGTGGTTGGGGCCTGACCTCTGGCGACGGCCGACTTCTCGACCGCTCCCGGGCCCGCCCAATCAGCCTGGCCAACGGGGGCAAAACTCTGCATATACCTCTGCAATGCCCATTGGAGATTGTAGTGAAATAAGGGCACAATTCATCACCAACACAGTCTATCCTGCTCTCAAAGCTCAGGTCTTGACAATGGGAGCTTTCAATTGATCCAGTAAATAGCACAGATGTGTTAGAGCTAACACAAAGGCTTACAGGGTGTCTGGAGGAGCAGACATAGTCAAGCTGTTAACTGTTAACCTTTTGTCCACCCTTGTTGCCTGGGGGTTTTCTACATGCAGAGAAAGTTTCTAATGCCCTTTGGGGAAGGAAATCTTCCATCCTTACCTGGTTTGGCCTACGTGTGACTCCAGACCCATAGCAATGTGGTTGACTCTTAACTGCCCTCTGAATTAGCTGAGTTCAAGGGCAATTAGTGATGGACAAAAAATGCTGCCCTTGCCAGCTATGCCCACGTCCCATGAAAGAATAAAAAAAACTAGAATAACACAAATTTCCTCTATTCATTTACATTTCAAGATAGTATAATGTAAATTTGTAAACTATGATAACAATAATTAACAATTCTGACCACACCAATCATTTACATATATGCAGCTGTAATTCTGGGCAAACATTAATGCCCTCCCCCACGGTGAGTTTGTTGGCAGGGAGGCATTCCCGTCACTGCCTCAACTAAGCTTGTGCAGGGAGGTAGGGAGGTTTGTGGATGGCATTCCCATCCCAATCGAGGCCCTTAACTGAGCAATTAACTGCTGGTATCCTGGTGGGCAGGGGACAGGCGATGTGGGATACCTGAAAAGCAAGCCCTATCACAGTTGCTTTCAGGCTCCTGGAGGGTCCTTCATTCAAAGGCACTCAGTGCCCAACCAAGGGACCTGGCATCGGAGAGAGAAGGCCTGCTGAAAGCTGTCCCCCTGCCCTTGCTGCAGATCCCCCTCCGTAGTAACTCCCCTTTTTATCATCACCCACTTGTGCTCGGGTCCATCAATAACCCTAGGCCTCAGGTGGGTGTAGCGCCAACAGCAGCCACGCTGACCCCCCCACCCCCCCCCCCTCCCCATCTCCACCCACACCCCCACCCCCCCCCCCCCCCCCCCCCCCCCCCCCCCCCCCCGGCCCATGGTGGCTGCCAAGTAATAGCGAGCTGCTGGCCTCTGATTGGCTGGCAGCTTTCAATGGACAGGACTTATGGCCCAGGGGTCCTTGATCCTGGGAAGGCCCATTGCTGCCCAGTTAAGTGCTTAATTGCAACAATTCAGTGGACCTTCCCAAAATGTGGGCATCTCACCTGCTCTCCAGCTGGCGGACAAGACCCTAGTTTTTTCCATTAAATGCTGCCCTGTCTTTATATCCTGACCAAGATCAGTGTTGTGATTCACCTACAGTGCTATCCATCTTTGGTGGGTTGGGGGGGTGTGGATAAGTTAGTGGAAAAATCTTGAATGAAGTGGGACACTTACAAATGCGAGCAGAGAAGCAAAACAAACTTTGCCTAGGGATGTTTTCCATTTATTTTCAGTGAGGTGATATTTTTTAAAAATTACAAGTGCAATTATAAACATCACTAAAAGACATTATCAATCGGCTCAAAAGAAACACTTATTACAGACAGGAAGGCTTATGATGGTATATTTAAACCATTTGGTGGGCCAGTATTCACAGATAGTTCCCTCTACAAACAGTTGTATCATTTCTGGGAATGTCTATAATAGATGTAATTCATATATCTCCAAAACCCAGCCCTGTGATTTTTACCAGTCTCTGATGATATTACACCTTACTGACTTTTCTCTTTCCGGTTCCACAGATTTTTGTTCTGCTTACTTCATGTGATGTACAATCTGTTCTAAGTTGACTATTTGAATGCACACTGCTCTAACATCTAATCCATATCCAAGCTTAAAATCTCCTGGAAGCCTTATCTGTTGTGGTAAAAAGAGTGTTTCGCCAAACTTAAAGGGAAGCCCAGGTATCCTATCAGAATGTCACTGTCACTCTCCGAACGATACAACTTCCATTTTAGCAAAACTGCCATTTCCCAGGCAATAAACAACAGGTTTGTCACATCGAGCTGCTCTGGGGCTGAAATGCACACTTTTGGGTTCAAAAATATTGCTTGAAATCATCTGGAAACATGTCAGGTTCTACATTGATGACACCAACTTTATCTAAGCACTACCTTTCACAACCCATCCACTGTCTAAATTGTCACTTTTTTTCATATCCTGTACTGATGAGCAGAAAATTCCTCTTATTGGGAAGGACAAAGCCATTGGCCAAGATGTTCCATGTCTGCTGGCATCGGGTGTGTTCAGTGGCGTGAGTAGACGATATAGCAAGAAGGCCAGAAATCAGTTTCACAACATCGTGAAACCAGTTTGCTATCGCCGACTTAGCCCATCAATGACAGGCCCTGTTTCCCACCATTGAATATCGGGAACCTCATTGTAATACATCCGTACATCATTATAAGGCCATTTCAATAGTGGGCAGGTTCCGATTCGCATGCCATACCATCACCTCACTGCTTCATCGCGCCAGACACCACATTTAAAGTACAGCCACGGTCCGTGCTTCCAGACCAGGACTGCAGCAAAGAAGACATGGCCCTGAAAGGCAAGAAGACTGCAGCCCTCAAGCGCCTTTTGGACACCATGGAGGCCACTGTGATATCCTCTACCCCTGCTCTGGTCGCAGGAGGAGCAGCAACATTATCACTCTGGCTTGGTAGGCGATGACAGTGGTGATCAGTGACAACGTTGCACAGGAGAGTTTAGCCATCCAATGCAGATAAAGGATGAAAGATCTCATCCGTGCAGCCAGGGTATGGTAACCTTCTCATCACTCTAAACTCACACATTCAAGACCATCGTACATACACTCACTGCCAACTCAAGGGACATCACCACCCATTCTCACACACATACCCTCTCATGTCCATCTGGCCTCATCTCCTCTGGAGACAGCCTCTTCAGCCTTAAGCATCTTGAGGCCATTTGTACAGATCAATATGTGCCCCCAGATACACCCTGGGTTACCCTCCTTCCCCAGTACAGTCCTCGTTCTGCAGCCTCTTCCCTTGCCTAAGGCCACTTCTCCCCCTTCCTCAAGCAAGCCCTAGCCCTCCAGCAGAAAACATTGTTTTTCCCATCCGCTACTGCACTTAGTGCAAATCTGGAACAATTCTGCCTATTAGCTTCAGTCCTGACCAGAAACTCTGTTCCATAGCTACCAATTTCACATCTCATCCTGGCAATTGTCCAAGGCTGAATCCGACTGTTCACAACCTTGGTGCATAGTTGGCCCCAAGTTGAGGTGCTGGCCACATACCTATGCCATCAGTAAGACTGCCTACTTCCACCTCTCACATCGTCAGACACTGCTCCTAACTCAGCTCACCTGCTGCTGAAACCCTCATCCTTTAATACTGTAGTAATAATGCTTTCAGCAAAATTGGCCTTGAGCTCTGGAATTTCCCCCCTAAATATGTCCACCTCCATGCCTCTCTTTCCTCCTACAAAATGCCTCTTTAAAACCTACCACTTCAACCAAGCTTTTAGTCAACTGCCCTTATATCCTCTTATGTGGCTCAGTGGCAAATTGTGTTTGATGAAGTTCCAGTGAAGCACCTCAGAACATTGGGCTAACTAAAGTCAATATATAAACGTGAGTTGTTGTTTTTGTTATTCACTCCAAAATATTAAACCTGCATTTGAGTTTGCAATTAGTTTTTTGATCACTAACTATATCCCTAACATCGTATTCTTAACATTCTGATAGGTCTGACTGGTGCCTCCAGTGATAACGAATGTGAAAAATCCAAATGGGACTAGACATTTTTCTTAATTTTAGATATCTCAGCTTACTTAGTGGGTCAATGTGCAAATGACTAAACCAACCTTTTGTAATGTGTAGGAGGAAAAGAAAAAGATAATTATCCACACAATGAATAATTGTGCTTTAAGCAGGGCTTGCTCATTCCTATTAAGTTTTTGTTAACGATCACTATGTGTATTTATAGGCTGTTTCATCTTTTGTCCTGTTGTGATATTTTATGCATGCCAATGCAGACAATGACATGTACCTTTAAGAAGCTACATAGTGACATCACTATGACATCACCGTGTGTAAAGCTGGAGGATCAAAGATGCAGCTTAAGATGCTCACCATTGCCTGTGATCTCTACTGCTGATGTTCACTACTGTCTGTGATTCTGTATCGGTAAGACTTTATTTATGCCTTCTGAGTCAGGCATATGGTAAAGTAATCAGCCTGTGTAACTGTGTGGACCCAGGCTAGATCGAGGCCTGTGCAGAGCTGTACATAGTTGTTGCTAGTAATAAACTTCATGTAATTGTGTTGACCAGAACCCTCATCAGTCTCAATATCTTGCTCATTATAGATCACATGTAGACAGATCCCTTGAGGTCTACATCAAGAACCTCAATATATATGGTAGCAGAAATCGTAAGAGGCCACAATATTTTCTTTCAATTTTTTTTTCTTAAAATGCTACTAAAAGGACTTTGGCCTGAATATTTACTTGGCAGATTATGTAGTTTAGGGTGGGGAACACATTTCTTCAGATGATAAACCTGGAAGTCTGGGTTTCCCCATATGATGTTGTCATTTGGTCTTGTTGGATTATCCATTTGGTAGTCAGTCAGATTGACAAGCTCGTTAGGGCCCTCCAGAACCAACTGCAGGTCCACTTAGGACTGGCCTGGGAGGTGACAATATTGCACAGGAGAGTTTGGCCATCCAATGCAGATAGAGGATGAAAGATCTCATCCATGCAGCCAGGGTATGGTAACCTTCTCATCACTCTAAACTCACACATTCAAGCCCATCATACATTCACTCACTGCCAGCTCAAGGGACATCATTGTGGGGTGACAGGGAGTGGGGGTAGGTTCAATCTCCAATCCTGGCAACAGGAGGGACTGATGGGATAGCCTAAGGGGTCATGGGATAAGCACTCCTGCAGCTCTTGATCCACAAGCAGTGCTATAAAGGCACTTACCTTTTCTCCAAAGCTGTCCTCACCTCACTTCAGCTGCCAGGTTTCCTGAGGCTTGGGAATCCTAGTCACTCATATAAATCAGGCTCATTAACATATTTAGAATGCCAAGCTCTCCCTGAGATCAGTTTACCGCCTTCCACCTAGTTCTGCTTCCATGAAACTCAGAACTGGGCAAATTTGTGTCAGGGTTCAGATTTTTAAAATTTAACATCTGACCTGAACTCAACTCACTCAATTCTGTGCTCAAATTCAACCCTACTCTTCCCACAGATTTACAGCACAGGCAGGCAGAAAATCACACCAGTGACTGGAAGTGGCTGGAATGGTTAGATGCACCCAACAGGAGCAAAGACAGATACAAATTGCCCCATCAGATTTGTCCAAATGTCAATGTTAGGGACAAATCAAGGCCCATGAAATTCAAGAACAGAAAATAAAAACAGCTTTTCAAAAAGAATTAACAATATAATTTAGATATGAATATCCAGGGAAATAAAGGAAATAAATGTTGGGGGTCATTTTAATCTTTTTCCCAAGGTAGAATTCCAAGGGAATCTGGTGGAACACCAATGTTACATCGCGCCCTGTATAAATAAATATCAGTGTAAAGACAGGGATGTATCAGATTCCATCCTTTTCCCCATGGGTTGATAGTATTAAAAAAATAAAATCTAGAAAAAGTTTGTGCCCTCATCTCAAGGTGCAATGTGATAAGTAGTTGTCTGGGGAGATGCCAATTAAAGACAGTGTGTCAGCTGTGATTCAGTTGGTAGCACACTCGCTTCTGAATCACAAGGCTCTAGGTTCAACCTCCAGGCACTGGAGCACAAAAATCAAGGCTGACACTCCAGTGCAGTTTGACCTGCCATCTTTCAGGTGAGATGTTAAACTAAGGCCCCATTTTGTCTGTGCAGGTGGATGTAAAAGATTTGATAGCACTGTTTTGAAGAAGATCTTATATCGGAAGAGTTGTATCTGGTGTCCTGGCCTATATTTATCCCTCAATCAACATCCCAAAAAACAGATTATCTGGCCATTATCGCATTGCTGTTTGTAGGAGTTTGCTGAGTTCAAATTGGCTGCTCCATTTCCTACATTACAACTGGGGCTACACTCCAAAAATTACTTCATTGGCTGTAAAGCGCTTTAAGATGTTTGATGGTCAAGAAAAGTGCTATACAATTGCAAGTATTTCTTTTCTTTTTTTGCTTGGCTATGTTGCAGTAGGGTATTTGCTCTGGTATTTTCCAAGAGCACTTAGTGGCTATGTGTAGCGCAGCATTACCTGAGACCTGAGAGCTACTCAACCAATCAACATCTCACCTCTGTGCATTGTATGACAAGTGTGTGAGGAATATGAATGGGGACAAGAGGAGAAGGGGAGAAAGCAGCCTTAGAAATGGACAACCTTCCGATATTATTTAGGGATGCATACTAAACATAAGAAAAAAAATCAATGTAGTAAAGAAAAAATCTTTTAAAACTTAGGGCCAGATTTTCACAGCCACTGAGGCTCCACAGAACTTTAAAAATGGTGGATGGCACCTCGATTCAGTAGTCCTGCCCCCATTTCTGACAGATGCACCAGTAAGGGAAAGGGGACAGGGCATGACTCACAAGAGGGAATCCTGTAAAAAGGGCCTCATCCCTCAGTATGTGAGTCACAACTTTAGTGAGGAGATATACATACTCATGAAGAGTGGATCAACTAGGTAGAGCTGTCAAGCTGATAAATTATTTAAATCCCTGACCCTTCAAAAATTTGAAAAAAAAAGTCAACCTGCTCATATCAGAGTTGAAAAAATTCTGTTCTGGCAGTTACAATAGCTACTTGTTGACATTACTCCAATGGTAATCATTATATCATTATTAATGGTTACAATTATCCAAGCAAGGGGGCTATAATTTCAGAGCTTTTTTGACAGCTTGAAAAGGTTATTAAAGGGTTAGTTGTCTTTGATGTATGGTTATGAATACAAATCAGGTTGTTTTGATAAAGGATTAAGTACTTGAGTGTAAGTTGTAATAGAAATTTAGGTCTTTATTTAATCTCAACATGACTCCTGAGGTCTGCCTGTGGTGGATACTGGGTGTATTTGCATGGAAGGGAAAAGGGTGGAGGCATGAATTGGCATTAAGTTGGTATCAAGGCCATAACAGACCATGGAGGTTGTATGGGTGCATTAAGTTGGTATGAAAAGTATGAGGGGCCATGAGGAGTGGGCATGGGGCATGATTTGGCATGGATGGGATATAGAGAGTGGTGAGTGAGTGAGAGTGGGGCATGGAGGAGGTGATGGAGTATAAGGGGTGAGGACTAGAGGGCCAAATATTTCACAGAACAACTGGGACAAAGTTCCAGAGAATTGAGGTAGACCTTTTAAACAGTCCACCCTGACATTTGGCAGTTCCTGTGGCTGCCCCCAATCTGCGTCTGGCGGTGCAGGCCACCTCCAACCCGCACCCACCCCGAAGCGAAAATCAAGGCCAGAATTTTTCTGTTAGCGAGTTGGAGGCGGATCCTGCTCGCCGACATGAAAATGATGCGGGATGACATCGGGAGGAACCCCCGATGTCAGCCCACCCCATTTAACTATTCAGGAAGGTGGGCGGACAGCGAAATCAGCTGTCCACCTGCTGACCTGTCAATGGCCAATTGAGACCATTGACAGGATAATTAAGCCAATTAAAGGCCCTGCCCGTCCAACCTTAAGGCTGGCGGACAGGCCAAGAGCCCCAGCGGGCTTCTGATAATACATGAAACCTCATTCACTGGCGGGATGAGGTTTCATGTAGGGTTTAAAACACTTTAATAAACTTTATGTGATATTTATTAACACGTCCCATCTCGTGTGACATTGTCACAAGAGGGGGACATGTTAATAATTTTTTTAAATTTTTCTGTTGTTTAAGTTTATAAAACTTTCAGCGCTCTCCTTGAGACAGCACTTACTCTCAGAGAGATGTGCGCTCATTCGCGTGCATGTGTGAAAGAGCGCACGCTGGCCGTTGGGGAATCCCTCCCCCTTCCCCCCCCGCACAGGAAGCGCATTATTGGCCCGCCCACTCAAAATGGTGGCAGGGCCCGTTTCGGCGGTGGTGATCGGCTGCCCACCCATTGCTGAGCCAGTGGGGCCCACCCTGCCCATCAAGGGCAAAATTCTGCCCTAAATGTGGGCTGGATTTTCGATCCCAAGGTGGGTAGCTCAAATCTGGAAATTTCTCAGTTCAGCGCACCCATCTGAGGAAAGAGCATCCCAGGTCAGCACCATTAAGTGAAAATTATGTAGAAACTACTTAATAGAATAGGGAATAGGGAGCTTCTTATAGAAAGATTCACTGCCATTTTTTTATGGAACAGTAACACAGGGACATGTCTTGTAAGACAGATCTCACAGTAAATAATAATTTTACACTTTAAAAATCATGTCAGGAACTTAATGGTTCATGGAGCATAATTCATCATAGCAAATAAATTTTCCATTAAGACAGTGAAATAACGTGCTCAGGAAAAGGGTATTGTATCTTTGGACAGTGTGTAAGACAGGTTGTCTTTTCTGAATTGTTTCCTAAATAAAGTCTCTCCTAATGTGTATAATTTTATGTCACACAAAATTAATCTTGCAATGACAATGTTATAATGTTGAGCAGGGAACATAATACACAGAATGATACACAGCTGAGTGTTGGTTTACTCTGAATATGAAGCAGCAATGCTGTACCATTGCCTAAAATTAACTGGGGATTAATTTTAGCAACAATAGCCACTTGACTGGAATATTAATGCATAGGTCTCTGGTTCTCTGCGCCTCATGTTAATTAATGCTGTAATTAATACAGAAAATGGTTTAGCAGAGGCCAGGTCAAATAGGCAGGTTATTTTGCTTCAAAAAACATCCCTTCACAGCAACGCAGTAATGGTGCATAGTGCAAATGGGTTTGCTAAGTCTACCAGACTGAGCAGTAAGAGACAAAAACAGTTAGAGTTGCTTCATATGAAGCATAATTTAAAGACAATATTGGGAACATTCATTTTACCTTGGAAATTTTGTTTTTTTTTGTGAAAAGTTAATCTTTTTGGGCCAGACGTTACTGGAAAAATAAGTATATTAAGAAAGCATGCTGTTCTGAATATGCAAATCATTCAGTTAATTCACAGAATTGAGGGATATGCCCTGACTTACAATCTCCAAAGCATGCTGGTTGATTTATGCTATTCCACAATTTGCGGCATGTATATGGCATCCTGCTCTTAGCCTCCATGTTATTTTTAAGAAGCTGCTTAATTTGCCATTAATTACCCAGTACATTTCCCACAGAAAGTCAAATCTGGTAAATAACAGTGTAAGTACTGTTAAGGCACAACTGGTGGTAAATATCGAGCTGCCCAAATCCCAGAGAAAAACTTGAAAGCACTTCCAGAAGGATTTTTGCAATTTGTACAGTATGAGGAGAGGTTCTGAAATCAGGAAATGCTGTCTCCAACTACTTGTGATGAGTTTATAGAAGAGTAAAGGTTTATTAAAAGAATAAAACAAAAAAAAACACAATTACACCTCAACACAAGAATGGCTTCACACAGTAAACAGCACTTTAAAACAGTTCCACATGATCTTAATTATACTCAAAGTTAACTATCCCCTTTTCTGTTTAGCAACTATCCTTACAGATTTCAAAATCTATAGAATTCCAGTAACTTTACCGCACAGTGCCTTCTTCTCTTGGGGTCTCCTCTGAGGCTGAGAGCACCTGGTTTTCCCAGTCTGGCCTTTTTCACATTGTCTTCTGGGAGTTCTGACCATTTATCCGGCTGTATTCTGGTAGATCTAAGCAGCTACGCCCATCATTATTTCCTTAAATGCATTCATTCCCTTTCACCTCTCTATTGTCCCAACCAGTCTTTTCAGAAATGCTTTCTTCCCACAATTGATTAAACTTGTTTCTTTACTTTAGTTCTTAGATGAAAAAAATGTAAATTTACCCTACTTTACCTTACCAGCGCCTTTTTACAACTTGCATAAACACCCCACCCCCCCTCCACCGAACTAAAACAACTCAGTTCAAAATCATTCCTATTGTCGCTTTATGTAAAATTTTGATTAAAGTTCCTCTTGGTTCATTAACATATCAAAACCACTTTTACTCTTGCAATTTTAGACTCTTGCAGTCACTCTGGATTTTACTCCAATTACCATATCTACAAACCCCCAACAGCCTGTCTTCCAGTACATAAGAAACATGACAGTGATATTACCAGATGAAAAATATGACAAGTTCTTGTTTTTCTAACACCCCTCTTTTTTTTTAGAAAATGAACCATCATAATTCAAAAAGACGGTTTCATTTTCTCAACCTCTTTCCTATTAATTACTACTTATCTCTATACACTATACTATTACATTATAAGATGCATGCATTAACATGATAATACACCCAAGGTTTCAGTAAAAATATAGTCCATTTCAGTCCTTATTTCCCCAGGTTTCACATGTCCAATCTTCCTTGCACCATAAACCCTTGATAATGCATCTGCAATTAGGTTTCCTCATCCAACCACATGTATTATCTGCAAGTTAAGTGGTTGTAATAATAAATTCCATCTAAGCAGTCGCACATTCCGGTTTCAAAACTTTTCCAAAAATCTTAATATGTTATGGCCAATGTAAACAATTTTTTCTGATGAATTGTTGGCAACATAAACTTCAAAATGTTGCAAAGCCAGTACCAAACTTAGTGTTTGCTTCTCAATGGTGGAGTATTTCCGTTGATGAATACTTAACTTATTTGAAAAATATCCCACAGGCTTTTCA